>NW_015539838.1:4185-4341 GCF_001515605.1 Sinocyclocheilus anshuiensis | reverse complement strand
ATAAAACATTACAATATAACATTTCTGTAATCTATATAACCTACCCGTCAACAGTTTTTGAACAGTAAGATTTTTTATGTTTTATAAAGAAGTCACTTCTGCTCACCAAGCCTGCATTTATTTGATCCAAAGTACAGCAAAAGCAGTAATGTTTAA
>NW_015539838.1:3527-3903 GCF_001515605.1 Sinocyclocheilus anshuiensis | reverse complement strand
CCAGTCTTCAGTGTCACATGATCTTCAGAAATCATTCTAATATGCTGATTTGCTGCTCAAGAAGCATTTTTTAATTATTATTATTATCAATATTTAAAACAGTTGAGTAAATATTTTCTGGATTCTTTGATGAATAGAAAGATCCAAAAATCAGCATTTATGTGAAATAAAAAGCTTTTGTAACATTATACACTATATCATTCAAAAGCTTGGAGTCAGTATAATTTTTTTTTGGAAAAGAAATGATAGAACTGAACACTTTTATTTAGCAAGGATGCTTTAAATTTATCAAAAAAGTGATGATAAAGTCATTTATAATATTACAAAAGATTTCCATTTCAGATGAATGCGGCTCTTCTGAACTTTCTATTCATCA
>NW_015539838.1:0-3334 GCF_001515605.1 Sinocyclocheilus anshuiensis | reverse complement strand
GCTGTTTTCAACATCATAATAATAATAAATGTTTTTTGAGCAGCAAATCAGAATATCAGAATGATTTCTGAAGGATCGTGTGACTGGAGTAATGATGCTAAAAATGTAGCTTTGAAATCACAATAAATTATATTTTAAAATATATTCAAATAGAAAACAGTTATTTTAAATAGCCTAGTAAAAATATTTAAAAATTTTACTGTTTTGCTGTACTTTGGATCAACTAAATGAAGGCTTGGTGAACAGAAGAGACTTCTTTAAAAAACATTAAAAATATTACTGTTCAAAAACTTTTGACTGGTAGTGTATAGGCAACTTACATTTTTCTCTAATTTCTAGCCTTTAATTGGCTTAGAAATCAGATAACTGCTGGACAATAACAAATAATAATGATTTGTTTATATACTACAAACACTTTTTTATAACATAAGGCAGAATAGTTTCTATACTGTAATAAATGCTACGTCGATTAGCACTGCATTGTTCATATACATTATTTATTACCTGGAGATGACTTGACAAACACAAATAAACCATATATTGTCGCAATCGTATGTTTAATGTCTTCATGCTTCCAAACATTTCTGTTTTTCTGTGAAAACAGCTGTTTTCATACAGCCATAGCTGGACGCTTTTGTCCATATTAGGAATTTCCACGTACGACTTTCTGCGCGAGAGCGCCCTCAGGCTTCGAGTATGGACTGAAATGGCCATCTTACCTTTGAAAATCCTCCTCACTGGGATTTCTGACAGCTGAGGAGTGAGAGCCTTCAGTGGAGGGCGTGTGTTTTGCAGCACTGATCTTGTTCTCATTACTTAACACTTCAACAAGTTTTGTACTGCCTGCAAAATCAATACCACAGTAAACAAGGTTTCTGTGTCAATATCTGATGACTTCCATACAGATCATATAATCAGGGGCTCACCATCGGCTTTCATAAGGTCAATCTCCGGGGCCTCACTAGTGTTGCAGCAAGTTGTGAAAGTCTGAGGAATTTGAGCACAGACATCTTCCTTTAATTGTCCACCACAAACTTCAGTTGTATTAGTTACATGTTGATCCTTCATAGCAGAGTGAGGCAGTACATGGAATCTCAGAGGACTGAAAAGCAAGTAATATGAAAGACTTTAAAATTATTTTAAAGCTGTTTCTGTCGTTGTTATTAACAGTTTTATTGTACTAAATTATTATTATTATTGGTCATCATTATTATTTTATTGTAGTAAAATAAATGTTTTTTTTTAAATAAACACTACTATTGAGGTAAAATGTGTTAATTTTGTTATTACTGTTATTTTAATTACATTTAATAAAATTCGGAGTTATTTTAATAAATAATACAAATTCACAACAACAATAAATAATAATAATAAGAATAAATAACAGCAATAATAATGTTATTAATATAACAACAATTATTATTAATATTACAAACATTATATTTTATTACAATAGTATTTATAAAAACTGTTTTTACTCAAATAAAAAGTGTTAATAACTACAAAAAATATATATATTTTACTTTTGTTTTTAATTATTTCAGATAAAAAACACATTCTTTCTTACTTGCAATATGACTCATCATCAGCATATTTGACCATCAAGGAATGAAGACCTTCTATGGTTGGAGAATATTTAACAGAGTAAGTCCCATCTGCGTTTTCTTTAACCTCTGTCAGTTCAGTCTTTCCTGTGGATATGAAGCTTTGACAATTACACAAGATACAGCAATACAAATCTGATTCGTCTTTCAAGAGAAGCCGATTCTCACCGTTGGGGGTGATCATCAGCGCACACTCAGGGGGCTTCCCAGATTTACTGCAGTTGATTTTGAACGACTGAGGAATTGGAGCACAAATCTTTGGTTCTGTATGTTCATCTGTCAAGTCTTCCGGGAACTCAGAGAGGCTGAGACACAAATAAAACACCAAATGTTTCTAGTAGATCTCTAGAAATGACTAAATGTCTTACAGGTAATTGTACATAAATCAGACTCATTAAATTACCATTTTACCTTCTTAAAGTCTCTTCACTGCTGTACTTATCCATTACGGAATTACAGCCCTCCATATTTGGTGCACAAGTTCTGTCCTCGTTGTCCATCACACCTGCAAGTCTGATTGAACCTACATGCAAAAACCCCATGTAATTGATTACCCTATGAAACATACTGCCATGCAAATGGCAGCAATATTTCAAACTCACGGTTCGGAGCGTTAGCTTTCACCGTGGTGACAGTCTCTTGTGCCACACTGCAGCCATTAGCAAATATCTGAGGAGCCTTAGCGTGGACACTTCCCTCCTGACTCGAAAGTTCCTCACTGCTACCAGAGTGAGAAGGTATTGCATGAAACCTAAAAAGACTGAAAGATAGCGTGAAATAAGAACCTGTGGATATGGAATGCACGTATTGGGTGGCTACACACTAAAATTACCTTCTAAAGGAATCATCACTGGTATATTTGACCATAATTGAGTGAGATCCTTCAGCAGAAGAGGAGTACGACACCAAGTACGTTCCATCTCCATTGTCTTTTGCATTTAATAGCTTAATTTTTCCTGCAAAGGGAAATAATGAGTCAAATTCTGTTGTAAACACCACATAATACATCCTCTCCATTACGTTCTCACCATCAGGTGTAACAACAGCTACAGTCTCTGGCGGCTCTCCAGTGCTACTGCCATTGATTGTGAAGGTCTGAGGAGTGTTTACACACACTTGCGCCTCTAAGCCCAATCCAAAAACTGGAGTACCATTCCTTGAGCCTTTACCTCCACAGTGTTTATCATCAGAATTAGGCACAGGCAACACGTGAAAATGGAAAGGACTGTAAATGAACAGTAACATGCATCAAATTACACAACCTATGCATTTAATCCATATTTTGTGCCCATGAATGCAATGCTCATACCTGCAAAAGGAATCATCTTCAGCATATTTGATCATCAAAGAATGAAGCCCTTCCATTGAAGGAGTGTAGTTCACAGTGTATGTCAAATCGCCATTGTCTTCAACCTCTATTGTCTCAGTCAAGCCTATTTAATGATGAACAAAAGGTGCAACTTAACACTTGTTACTGAAATATTGAATTAGTAGTTGTGATCTAATATAATATATGGTGTAATACCATCTGGTGTCATTATGGCAACAAACTGTGGAACTTTTCTTGTGCAGGTGCAGTCAACAGTAAATGTTTGAGGACGCCAGGCACACATCCCTGATGTCAGACCTGGACCTGATACATCAACCTGAGCAGTGTCATCTATTGGCAACACTTTAAACTTGAATTGTCTGTAAAAAAAATAAAAAAATAAAATAAAAATTATATATAT
>NW_015539837.1:493921-499802 GCF_001515605.1 Sinocyclocheilus anshuiensis | reverse complement strand
TATATTAGAAAAAATATTTTGCAGTTGTATAGTCTCGCTATTTTTATATATTATATCATTTGAAATATAGCATTATCTCCATGTGAATGTGTGTGAACACTTCCATCGTGTGGCATAAATGATCCTGCCCTTATATTGCACACGAAAATCATTTGAGATGTTTTGATGTTTGCCACATTTGACTGTTTTCTAAACAATATTGTATCACAATATTGTAGGGATTTAATTAACTTACTTTTAGACTGTTCCTTTGTTTTTGATTGCTTTACCAATAGACTGATTAAATGAGTTGTCTACATTTGATTTAGGTAACTGCCTGAGATTTATTCACTGTTCCTGTTATTTCTCTGACTTATTATTGTAATGGGTAGTTACCACTTTCTCATTGTCTTTTTCTCTTTCTCTGTGTTCCTCTCTCCTCACCCATTGTAACAGGTTTTTGTAGGAAACTGATGTGTTTCCTGTCACTGTGGGCGCCAGAGCACAGTAGTACAGAGCAGAGTCTGATACAGCAGCAGAGGAGATCTTCAGATCCACATGGATTTGTTCCCTTTTTTCAACTTTAACCGAAAATCTTGGATCTACATCAGACACCTCAGCTTTTTTTGCACTAGCAAAGGATAGTACAAGAAATTCAGGTTTTGATCTTTCAAACTGACGGTACCAGTGGATATAATCTGTAGCTGCAGGTGAATGACTACAGGACAATATAACATTTGAACCCTCCTCATAAACAACATCGGTTTTGTTTGGTTTGATGCCATTTCCAAAGACAGCAGCTGAAAAAGAAAACATTTCTTCTTATTGAAATATTTTAAATAAAACAGAAAAACGTATAATTAACCAAATAAATACCTGCTAATGCACAAAATAGAATAACTGAATGAAGATCCATTGTACGAGTGTTCGCTCTGGGAAGAGTCAGACTGAAAATCTCTGTGATACACAGTTAGATCATGTCAGATCTGTGAACACTGAGTCCCTCCTCTCTGAGCAACATTATACCCAAATTCAATTCTGTAAATTAAATTCTGTTGTTCTCTGCTGCAATTCCTAATGAATCTCTGAGAACACTGCCATCTTGTGGCACATTATACTGGCACAATGTGTTGCACATGATAATCCATGAAACATAAACTATAGACTACTTTTGCATGAATAATTTTTGATGTAATAAATGTAATTTTGTACATAATAAACAGTATTAGCATGCTTAATATACTTTGAAAGTCACATTAATTTAAAGGACTTATAATTTTTTTAATCAAAAACTTTTTTTTTCAAAAAAATTTAAATATAAATGGGCATTTTCTACCCTGAATTTAGATCTCTGATTTGGAAGCTCTGTTGGAAGGAACGTGTCTGCTGTGGGAATTCAATGTAAACACATGCAGAACTGTGTTGAAAGCATTTACTGTGATTTTACTATAACAGCCGCCAAAATGAACTAGATGTGATTATTAGAAGTGTTGATTATGGCATTTTATTTATAACTATTCCTGTTCCATGAAAGGTTGCAGCGCTGCACTGTAGCAGTCATATCTGAAATACTTTTACCATAACTAACACAGTGAAAACATGATAAGTTGAGCAGTGTAAACTCTCATTGATTATAACAGGAGTTTTAGTGAAAATGTAGATTCATGCTGACCTTGAATTGACTGCTCCAGTGATTATAAAGAGAACAATCTTTGATTGCATTCTGTATCTTAAATAATCACAATATAGATAACAGAGTTTCCACACTACTAATAGGAACAGTGTAAAGTTGATGGTTTAGTCACTGGATTCACTAATGCATAAACAGCAGTAAACCACTTTACGGTAAAGAACGTTTGTACATGCGTCCTTTCATATTACACTAATCACAGGTCATGATGGTTATGAAATGCAGTTTCAAATCAAGATTAGTTTAAAAAGTTTGCAAACCTTTTTTGCAAACAATAAGTCTTTCTTTGTCTAACAGCAGTATCGGTCTTGTGTTTGATGGACAGACATGAGTTATTTAGAGCACACCTCTTTGATTACGTATGACGATGATGAGTTGTGAAAATCGTAATTCTCTCTATTTTAAATACAGGCGTTTCAGAAGGGTATAATTTTAAATTTTGAATCTTGCACTATATTTTATTGTACAGTAACCTTCTTTAAAAATCATACATTTTTTATTTCATTAATTTTTTTTATAAATGCTGTTAGCAATTACATTGTAAAATGTACTTTTCAGTTACAGTACATATAATCACGTAAATGTTGGGTAAGGAGTGGATAAACACTAAATAATTAAAAATACTTACATTTTTGATTTTATGCATGTTATTGTTGTGGTACAGAAGTCAATATCACGGAGATTTGCAAGTCATATAATTGAGCACTTCCTCTGTTTTTGTGTGAGTGTTGAGTGTATTTCAGTCACTGTGGGCCTCAGAGCACAGTAGTACACAGCAGAGTCAGACACACGCAGATTCTTGATTGTCAGTGGAACTGAATCTGACGACACTTCAGAGTCAAATCTCTCCTGGAACTGAGCGTCATTATCTTCACCTCCATATTTATTTCTCCTCAGCATGTATTTGGGAAAGTCATTAGCTCTTTGGATGTACCAGAAGTGGTCCGGTTGTGATGAAGAGGTTTTATATTTGCATTGCAATGTTACTGGTTTTCCTTCAAATTCAGTGATGTGTTTATCTGGCTGATCAACACTGTCTTCTCCATGACACTCTGTAAAGACGTTAAAAAATTTAATAAACTGTAAAAACTTTACCTATAGTAAGGTTATAAAACTGTTTTAAGTAATTACAAAATGACAAATTCCCCCACTTACCATGATAAACTGATGCAAAAATGAACAACTTCAACACCATAGGAGTTATCATTTTATGTGTGACTGAAACAGGAGAAAAACGACAAATCATTCATTCATTCAGTCATTTGTTTCAGTTGGAAATAGGATGGATGGTTCTTAGAAGGAGAGGAGAGGTTAAACATAAACAAAAGTAGTAATGTGTGTATACTGCCCTCTTTAGGATATTATTGTAAAGAGATTTTACCAGAATGAGTTTTATGAGAACATTCAATAATAGCATATGACAGAGCAATATTTAACACTGTTCCCAATGTCAACATTCAGTTATTGATAATATTCACTTCTGACAAACATGTATGATTGTACTTACATTGTATTTACAATTGTGTACATAGCCTACAGTATGTGCGGAGCAAAGATCACAGGTGATGTGAATGGTCCAATTCTGTGGAAATATGGGAGCTTTATGCTGTTCTGTGCACATAGATTTAAAGTGAGCTTGGTTATTTTATCTTTTGTAATGTTTCAGAGCTTTTTTATGAGTATTTCACCCTCAAATCCTACTGTATTTCTGCCTATCATTAGGAGACCATTGTTTTCTTTTATAGTCAGGTTTTTGTACAGCGTTCTTGTGTTTCCTGTGACTGTGACTGTGGGCCTCAGAGCACAGTAGTACAGAGCAGAGTCTGATACAGCAGCAGAGGACATGATCAGATCCACATGGTTTTGTTTTTCTGTTTTTCTGATATTAGTAGTGAGTCTGTAATCTACACCAGATATCTGAGTTTTTTTTACACTGTCTACGATGAGCACAAGGAACTCAGAAGCTGATCCGGGATACTGACGGTACCAAAGTAAAGACAATGCAGATGAATAACTGCAGGATATTTTAACATTTGAACCTTCAGCAGCAAATTCCTCTGTTTTGTCTGGTGTAATAGTATCTGCATTACTGGCACCTGCAAAGAAAAGCGAAATGTTAGTTTTAGTCTCAGATGGTGTTAATATTATATGACTATACTGATACTGAAACATTAAAATTTCAGTAGTTCATTTACTTAGAGCACTTTTATATCCCACCAAATAAGACCATATGATTAATTATTAATTAACATACTTCATTGTGAAAATAGGCTAAATGTAGGCCTAATGCATTAAAATGAAACTTACATGCTAAAGCAGAAAGCAGAATAACTAAATGGAGTATCATTGTACAGTCGTATATGTGTGCTTACAGTCTGAGCTTGAATGATCTTATGACAGTCTCTGTCAGATTCAGCCAAATATCCTCACAGATATACTTCAAGCCCCTCCCTCACCAAAAAAGGCAATACATTTAAGTATCATTTTGTCATTGTCTCCTTTTTGAATACAGTTGCTTCATAAAATGTTACAAAGACCCAGAGTAGTTTTCGGATTTATCTCTGATAATTTCAGTCATTGATTTGATTTCTTTTGTAGCTTCTGAATACAGACAAAGATCAGACTCAGATTTGCTTCAATATTCAGTTACAAGAAGTAGATGCTGGTATTACCACTGGAGAGAGTTAACAATGACATTTTGATGTAAAGACAATAAGAAATAAAGGCAAGTTACCAACTGCAGCTAGTAGAAGTAAATTCCTCAACCAGTTTAACATAGTTTACATAAAGCTTTACATAAAAACTGCAATATTAGCTAAATATTATTAACAGTCTGAGTTTATGATTATGATGAGCCAGTCTGAGTTTGGATTTCACTGTGTGTTTGCACAGGTTAAACACATATAGGAGGAGCTTGTATGTATAACAGGATACAGTTTGGCCTCAAGGTGGCAAAGATGTGCAATTACAGTACTACTATTTAAAAAAAGAAAAGGCAAACAGGTTTCCATTTATCATTTTTGACTTTTATTTTATTTATTTATTTTACTGATCACCTTAAATTAAAAGAAGAGGAAGTTGTTGAATAAACATAGATGAATGTAATATTGTATTCATGCAGGAAACTAATGACACTGTAGGGATTTCATGAACAGGACACTGATACGCCACTGAATAATTTGAAATCGGTTTAATCAGGTGAACTTCGGATTTTCAGATCCGAGTCCTATCAAAACCTGAATTAATTAATAATAATTAATTCCCTTACAAATTTAAGTAATCAAGTTATCTACAACACATTAAAACTGAATATATTTTAATGTTTTCTTTCTGGTTTACTTTTATGCTGTAAATTAATCTACTTCACAGGTGTTGCCACAAACTTTATTACATTCAGGGCTGGATAGATTGTGGTTTTGATTGTGGTTTTCACTATTAGTTCAAAGTGAAAAGAGCTTCAGGTTTTTGTATGACATGTCTTATGTTTTGTAACACTGGGCTCCTACTCTTAGAGCACAATAATAGTGAGCTGAATCTGACAGACGTACATCAGTAATAGTGAGTTCAGTGGATGTTTGTGTTGTAGTTGCATGAAACCGATCATCAGCAGTATTTGCAGCACTCAGTGATCGAGCACCTTTATATGCTAAAAACATAATTTCCCCATGTAGATACTGTCTGTACCAGTAAAGACGAACATCATTGCTGGTTGTACTATACGAGCAGCTCAGCTTGACAGTTTCTGTTTCTTTTGTGATAACATTTTTCTCTTTATCTGGCTCAATACTGTCCCCGGACACCAACCCTGTGAACAAAAAGCAGAATATACAGTAAACCAAACACATTTCCAACACAAGACACCGCACAAACAGTAAAAATTACTAAAATAAGTTTAAAACATTGTGGAGATTTAGATTTTCCAAACTCCACTGTTTCTTCCTTTTCTGAATAATTAATGTACCTGTTCCCATAATGACAATGATTAGAAAGCATCTGTCCATGTTGAATAAGATGAGCTCAGTTCTTTCTTGAGCCTTTCAATATTCTGCACTGTGTATGAGACACTGAAGGTCATAAAGACACCCAGAAACTTCCTGTCACATGATGCTGTTTGCTTTGCATACAAACTATTCAACTGATCACAAGCTATCTATCTATCTATCTATCTATCTATCTATCTATCTATCTATCTATCTATCTATCTATCTATCT
>NW_015539837.1:473464-493520 GCF_001515605.1 Sinocyclocheilus anshuiensis | reverse complement strand
GACTTTCTGTTACGAAACAGGATGTTGATTTCTTACATGTCCTCATATGAGGACACCGGGACTAAAAGCATGTTTATTACGCATTTTGGGAGACATAACAAATGAACAGGGAAAGAAATTATATTTCTATATTCTATGAAATGTTATATATTATTATGAAAATCTTGTCAAATATTACTCCCATTATTACACTTCTTTTTTCATTACATGTTGCCCCAAAAACACATTAATATGCAAATTAGATTTAGTTCATAGATACATTGTATATAATGAGAAAACCCGTTTATGGCCATTTTACACACATTTTGTAGAAAGAAAAATGGTATATTAAATCATTCTGTTGATTTAACATAGTTGAGAATCATCTTTATACAAAGTTTGGTAAAAAAATAAATCCTGAAAACTAAAAATGTATTGGTGATTTAAAAAATCTATTGTTTTTGCCTATGCATGTTCATTCATGTCTTTTTATTTAAAAAAAAAATAATTTAATCCCGATGTCCTCTACCAAGGACATAGCATAACTTATGAATGAAATATCATTTTTTACATTTTTTGTATGCTCTAAACAATGTAAAGACATGAAAAAAACTTTTTCCTAAAAATCTTTTCTTGGGTCTTAAGAGGGTGTGTTGTATGAATGTCATAATGTCAATTTACTGTAAGACTGTATGATCTATATTCTTGCTCGCTCTCACTGGGTAAAGGGTTTTTGTAGAGAGCTGATGTGTTTCCTGTCACTGTGGGCCTCAGAGCACAGTAGTACAGAGCAGAGTTTGATACAGCAGCAGAGGAGATCTCCAGATCCACATGCTTTTGTTCCCGTTTTGTGAGTTTAACTGAAAGTCTAGGATCTACATCAGACTTTTCGGTGTTTGATGCACCATCAAAGATGAGCACGAGAAATTCAGGAGCTGATCCGAGATACTGACGATACCAGTATAGATAATCTGCAGAGGAATAACTACAGGATAATATAACATTTGAACCCTCCTCAGCAAAATGCTCTGTTTCGTCTGGTGTGATGTTTCCAAAGACAGCAGCTGAAAAAGAAGAGGTACATGTTTAATGACATCTGTTTTAATTAATCTAATCTGTAACAATATCGATAATACATATATAAATATACATACATGCCAGACTACAGAAGAGAACAAGTGAAAAGACATCCATTGTGCAGTGCACTGTGTTCACTGGACGACTGAATCGTTTCTACTCCAGTCTGATTTGATTAGATTGTGTCAGATCTGTGTAGACCCTCCTCTCTATTTACATTTCACTCCTGGAGAACAAGAAAGATACAATCAGTTACAATCACTAATGTTTTCTCCTGATTTTCATGCACTATGGATGGGTGTAACATGTTGTACTACAACAGAAAACTGATTTATGATGATTAGGGTAATTTTTATTATGAGGAGGGTAATTAATTTTAGTTTTGCCACATGGTTTTGCTTTTCTTTGTTGGGTTTAGCAGTGAATCTGGGATCTACATCAGACTTAGCTTCTGTTGCACCATATGTGAGGGTTACAAGGAATTCAGGAGCTGATCTGGGATACTGACGGTACCAGAATAAAGACCGTGCAGATGAATAACTGCAGGATAATGTAATACTTGAACCCTCAACAGCAAACTCCTCAGTTTTAGTTGGTCTAATTTCATTTCCATACACAGTACCTGCAAAAGTAAATCAACGTTTATGAATGTGGATATTTTAGTGAATCAAGTGTGATCAGTGATTTATTCAGTGGTATGAATACTGTATGAATAATGCAACAAAATTAAATACATGTAAAGACAAATAGCAGAATAATAGAATGACGTACCATTGTCTGTGTTCACTAATGCAGCTTAAATGAGCTCTGCAACAGGCACTGAAGGCTTTTAACAAGATCACAATAAGTGTCAGTGCTTAGAGCTCCAACTCCTCCAACAGAAATATAACACATTTCAAAAGTCTTGAAAAGGGAAAATAATAGCATATTACAGTCTAACTTCAGTTGATTTCCCAAAACACTCGGACTCAGAGCATAGTAATACACACGAAGGTTTTGAAAAAAAATTTTTTAATCCTTTGTAATGAATACACTCTGAAAAGATAAAAGAACAAACTTTGTGATGGAGGTTGATGATTATTCATTATGAACAGTCGTGGAAAAACAGGGGTTTTTATATCCTTTTGCTGGAGTGCATGTGGGCTCCATGGCACAGTAGTACAAAGCAGAGTCTGTCACTTTAGCAGAGGAGATCTCCAGATCCACATGGTTTTGCTTTTCTTTGTTGGGTTTAGCAGTGAATCTGGGATCTACATCAGACTTAGCTTCTGTTGCACCATATGTGAGGGTTACAAGGAATTCAGGAGCTGATCCGGGATACTGACGGTACCAGAATAAAGACCGTGCAGATGAATAACTGCAGGATAATGTAATACTTGAACCCTCAACAGCAAACTCCTTAGTTTTAGTTGGTCTAATTTCATTTCCATACACAGTACCTGCAAAAGTAAATCAATGTTTATGAATGTGGATATTTTAGTGAATCAAGTGTGATCAGTGATTTATTCAGTGGTATGAATACTGTATGAATAATGCAACAAAATTAAATACATGTAAAGACAAATAGCAGAATAATAGAATGACGTACCATTGTCTGTGTTCACTAATGCAGCTTAAATGAGCTCTGCAACAGGCACTGAAGGCTTTTAACAAGATCACAATAAGCGTCAGTGCTTAGAGCTCCAACTCCTCCAACAGAAATATAACACATTTCAAAAGTCTTGAAAAGGGAAAATAATAGCATATTACAGTCTAACTTCAGTTGATTTCCCAAAACACTCGGACTCAGAGCATAGTAATACACATAAAGGTTTTGAAAAAAATTTTTTTAATCCTTTGTAATGAATACACTCTGAAAAGATAAAAGAACAAACTTTGTGATGGAGGTTGATGATTATTCATTATGAACAGTCGTGGAAAAACAGGGGTTTTTATATCCTTTTGCTGGAGTGCTATCATTACTGAGCTGCTCATTTTGGTTTGAGAAAAGTTTCATGATGGAGAAATTTAAGGTCCACTCAAATGTGGCATGTAACCAAACCTTTGCAGCTTAAAGTTTTGATGCATTCTGGTTATTGAAAATATAAAAACATTTGTGTTATGCTGTAGGTGTTATTACTGTGCTGTGAAATATCTAAAGTTATAACAAAAGTAGAACAAAATAGTAAATGGCAGAAAAATATGAAAATATGCTGAAAATATGAGGATATGAAATTATTTGCTGTAATTATTATAAATCATGTTATGTAGGCATTTAATGTAGTGTTATTTAATGTTATAAATATGTGTAAACAAATACTGAAATTAATTTCACATTTGTTAAGTATAGGGACAGATTTCAAGAAATGAGAGAGACATTATTTATTGTTCAGCAGGTATTTGTAGAGTGTACATGAGTTTCCTGTCCATGTGGACATCAGTGCATGGTAGTACATGGCACAGTCTGTTACTTCAGCATCAGAGATCTCCAGGCTCACAAGATTTTTGTCCACTTTTGGTATAATACGAGGAGGAAGTGGGTTGCTTGTGGGTAAATCCAAGCCAGGAACTCTGGGTAGGATCTAGAATATTGGCGATACCATTGCAGGTTAGTTAAAGCTCCCTCATATTTGCAGGACAAAATTATGATTTGTCCGACAGATGCAAGTGCCTTGTTTTCCTGTGGTGTTATTGACTGTGCCAATGTGTCACCTGGAAAACATAAAATATAATATATTTCATCAAACTGAATTTGTATCATTAACATTATAGCATTTAAACAAAATCAGTCTAAAAATATGTAAACTGCATTATGTCTAAAAGTTATAAGTCAACTTCACTTACTTTTATCAACAATTGCAGAAGAAGAGCACAAGGAATCATCATGTTTGCACTGTGAGAAGTTTAAATGATCACTTTGCTTTTACTCAAACCTCCACAGGCTCCTCCTTATTACTGCACAGAATAAGAACACAGCATTGAAATTAATTGTACTTCTAGGTGATCAATATTTGAGTTCAAATATAAAATGAATCTAGTAAATCTGATTTAATTTATTTACAGCCATGTAGTGTTTTGATTTTTTTTTCTTAATAAATAAGTCGGTAATAATATGCCTAATGTAACACTCATTTACATATTCTCTGACTGTCAATGGCAATTTATAGAGCTGAAGCATGAATGCTGAGTGTATATCGCCCTCTTCTGGTCCCCTATAGGGTTATGTAATAAACGTGCATTGTTCAACAAAGCATTGAAATAAGAGTTGTATTTCTGCTCACATCATATTAAATTTATTTCTAGTAATAACCGAGTGCACTCAACATATGGTTTAACAGAATATTGGTCACTGTGTGTTGACCTGTTTAAATATAATTTACATTAGGTTTAATGCCACATTTAAAAGATGGGGTAAACTGATTTATGATATGAAGTGAAATGGTTGAAATTGTAGATGTTTATGTAATCTAAATTTAATTTAGGGCTCATTTATTTGCAGGGTTTTTGTATGAGTGTTGAGTGTGTTTCAGTCACTGTGGGCTTCAGAGCACAGTAGTACACAGCAGAGTCAGACACACACACATCCTGGATTGTCAGTGGAACTGTTGTTCTAGAGGTGTTGAGATTGGCATCAAATCTCCCTTCAAATTGTTTGTCAACCTCACCAGATCCAGGAAATTTCTTCAGCATATATCTAGGGTATCCATTTATTTCTTGTTGGTACCAGAACAGATATGGAAATGAATCAGTGGTTGAATATGTGCAGTTGATTGTTACAGTTTCACCCTCAACAGCAGTTTGAACTCTTGTTTTTTGTTCAATACTGTCCAGAGAATCACATCCTAAAATAGAATAAAAAAGTAAGTCTATTTTCTAATGAAATGAAAACACAATCTCACAAACTGCACGGGGAGTTGCATTACTACAATTAAAATGAATCTAAAAACTACATAGTGTACTTAATGGTGCCACTTACCCCACAAATATGTGAATAGAATGATAACCACACTTTTCCATTGTGTCATTATCTCTGTTGTGCTTTCCAACTGAAATCACCAAAGTCATAAAAATACACTGAGAAGTTCTGATCCTCTTCTTGCTTTTGCTTCTCTGTGATGCAATAGACCTCAAACACTTTTTAGGAGGAGCTTCTTCTATAGATTAAAGATCATCATCATTCAATTTATAATAAGATGATTTACGTCTGCGTGTCGTAACCATATACATTTCTAAACATCTAAAGTGCTTTCTAGTTTCTGTGTTTGTTATTTTTGTGGTTTCTTGACTTAAAGCAAGGTGCACATGGTTCCCACTTTCATATTAACATCTGCATCTTTACAGGTAAGGGTTACAATACTGTTTTGGATCTGGAGGAAATAGATAGTAAATTAGTAAATAAGCACTGTATAGATTACTGGATATCAACATTTACAGTACATGATTGTTTGCGCAGTTCTGTTTCCAAATACCTTTTTTTAAATATAACTTTAACTGCCTGTTGCTTTCTCATATCTATATTATCAATTCTATGCATTTATAGATGCATTTCTTTGTAGTAATGCTTTGATGCTTTTATTTCTACATGTCTGAACTGCTCTGTTATATTCTCTGAAAGATATTCTGGAACATTTACATAGTTTCTGAGTTTTATTGTTCAGGAGGTTTTTGTACAGTGTAGTTGAATTTCCTGTCATTGTGGTCGACAGTGCACAGTAGTACAGCGCAGAATCTGTTACTTCAGCATCAGAGATCTCCAGGATCACAAGATTGTTGTTTTTATCAACTTTAGGTATGATACGATCAGGAAGAGGGTTACTTGTGTCTCCATGTGGATAAATATAAGCGAGGAACTCCGGTTTGGATCCCAAATGCTGACGATACCAGTGCAGGTTATTAACAGCTCCATCATATTTACAGGACAGAGTGACTTTTTCTCCCTCAGATTTAAGTGCCTTGTTTTCCAGCGGTGTTATTGACTGTGCAAATGTCTCCTCTGCAAAACAACCATTAAACTTTTTTTTAAATCAAAATTACCCAAATAATTAATATTATATTACAGAATTTCATAATATATCACAGCATATATAATGCATAATATATTACAGCATTTCAATAAAAGCCATGTCCAACATCATAAAAAAAAAAAAGAAATTAAACATCTAAACATTGCATAAAACTCCAAATTGACAACATTATTTGATCAAATGATCAGTAAACTCTTACTTTTAATCAACAATAGCAGAAGCAGAACAAAAAGGATAGTCATGTTTGCACTGTACATAGAAAAATTTGAGACGCTCTTTTTCATAATCAGATCCCTACAGGCTCCACCTACTGTATCTGTCAGCGTATGAGGATGTGAACACAGCATTAAAACTTTTGGTTGATGAACACTAAAGTATGAAACTATAATATATAAAAACCAAAAAAAAAAGATAAAGCATTTTAAATAATGATAAAGCTCATCTGATCATAAAGATTATCTTTCTCATTATGGTGGATGTTTATGTAGGCCTTTATGTAGGTTATTTTGTTTTTTGGTTAATAGAGCCCTGGGTTTCACCTACACATTCACTTGTCATTACAACTGCAAAGAAATTATTCAATCTTACTCATACTCAGTAATTCAATAACTTACTCAATAACTCATAATTTAACTCCTTAAAGAACATCTAATTAAATGTTAATGTTGAGTGCATGTCGCCCTCTTCTGGTTTTCATGTCTTTCTGCACATGCATACTACACATTCACTAAAGAGATTTCAATAGCAATAACCAGATTTGTGATGGTTATATATTTTAGTGGCATGAGCAGTATGAAATCAACTGAAACCAAAAGTAATGGAAAATAAAGACAAATGTAAATATAACTAATTTAAATTTAGTTCATGAAAACTTTTAATTGATAGACACCTACTAAAATAGAATATATTTATTGGTTTTAAGAATGAAATCATAGACTAAACAGTTTATTCTAATAGAAAATAATTTTAAAAATAGATAGCTTTAAATTACATGATGTAATGTATGCTGTTGCATTGTCAGAGTTTTTGTATGAGTGTTGAGTGTGTTTCAGTCACTGTGGGCCTCAGAGCACAGTAGTACACAGCAGAGTCAGACACACACACATCCTGGATTGTCAGTGGAACTGAAGTTGTGCTGAGATTTGCATGAAATCTCTCCTTGAATTCTTCCTCACTGTTTCCAGATTTAGAAACTTTATTTAACATGTACTTGGGATTTCCATTGTCTTTCTGCTGGTACCAGAAGAGAGTTGGGCCAGAATAAGCAGTCTGATATGTACAGTCGATCATTACAGTATCACCTTCAAAAGCAAACTGAATCCTTGTGTGCTGATCAACTTTGTCTTGAGAATTACAACCTGAAACAGAATTAAAACAATATTAATAAATATGCACATTACACACATAAGGAAAATTCATATGAAATATATTTGAAAAGAATCATTCATTTTGCTACTCACCCCTGATATATAAAACTATGATCACAATGGCACTTTTCCACAGTGCCATTATATGCAATTGAAATGGGCAACTCTTAAAACATATGCAGAGTGTGATGTGTTTAATTAGTCCCTTCCTCTTTCTACATCTGTTAAAGCAGCAATAAATTCAGATCACTTTGTCTGACTGCTGGGAGGAGCCTGTGCTACAGTCAGTGTCAGTGAAGACTGTAATACTGTGTATATGTAAAACCATATCACTTAATTATGTATATATATATATATATATACAATGATTAATCTTAGAATGTGCATACAGTATGCTTCCATGTATTTTGATTAGCCTATATTACATTATTTATTTATTTTGTTTATCTGTTCATTGCTTAACTATTTCAAGTGAAATGTGTAGCATATATCAATGTTATTAAGTTATGAGTGTATTGTTTTGTTTATCTTTGATTTCGTTTCAATCGCTGGTAGAGTGACGATAGAATATTGAGTATATTCTGAAGTGCGAGTAAGTTGATCGGTAAAATAATGTCATTAATCTGATTTCATATACATGCCTTGAAACTCTAAAAAAAATCAGGTTGTCTTAACTGTGCTTCAGATTGCACTTTAACAAGTGTATTAAGTAATAATATCATTGAAGAATGCTGTATATCAAAACAGATACAAAGAATCACATGACAGCAATGGTTGTTTAAGAAGTTTATTTGCAATTCATTTACGTGTTGTACCTTTGTTTCTGTTTAAAGGTTTTTCACTTTTCTGCTACAGGTTGTCACATTTCATCATAATTGATGCAAATAAAAGAAAAGTGGAATCCAGTTAAGGCCTCTGTTGATGTGTCTCTCCCTTTCAAGTGGGGAAATTGTGCACGAAAAGAAGTAACTTGACAGATAGGAATAGCCTCAAATGAAGGTTTGTTTTTTCAGTTGTTTATGTATTTCGGTATTTCATAATAAACATATTGATTGAGTGAATATCTCTTACCCATGCAAAGTTGAGTTATTATCCGGTAAAGAGAAACATGATGTCTTCAGAGAGACAGAGAGATGTTTTAATAACTGTTTTACTCTGTCTTACACTCTCAACAGTGTGAATATATAAAAATATATAATAATAATAATAATAAAGCATATGTCAGAAACTGCATATGTCAGGAAGGATGTTTATGTGTTTCAGTCACAGTGGGCTGCAGAGCACAGTACTGTAGTAAACAGCAGAGTCAGACACACATCCTTGATTGACAGTGAAACTGAGCTTGAGGATCTGTTGGGATCTGCACAAAATCTTTTCTTCCTCATTCATTCATTCATTCATTCATTCATTCCACTGTTGTTTCTTCCAGTTGAGAGTTTATGGAGCATGTAAACTGGGAATCTTAAAGTATCTTGTGTAAAGAAATGTTCTTATGTAAGGATTCAATTTGATGACAGTCAATGTTTGTCTTTACAATTTTCCTGTGCACAATTGTTTGCAGGGTTTAATAATAAATTATAATTCCCACCAACATCATAGATTATGCCACACTGTGGCCAATTTTAGAAATTACATAGTTTTCATCAGATTAAAAAAAGGATTCAACTTTGAGGTGAGAGAGATTCATTTTATTATTTTATTGGGTTTGAACACCGAAATTACTGATATATAAACACAATTTAATTATAATGCATTTGCATTTGCTAAAGAGAAGTTTGGATTATATTCAGCTGGATGAAATTTGTAAGTGTGAAGAAGCTCAGTGTTCAAGAATTTTCTTGGAAAAATAATTATAATGATTAAAATGTAGTTATTAATGTAGAAATTAAGATGAAGTATTCATACACTGAAGCTGGAAAGTGATATCCAGAACATATTGTTAATGTTTCTTTTAAGTTTTATAACAGGCCTAATTCAGTCTTACCCAGGTGTTACCGCATATTTTATTACATTAAGAGCTGGATAGATTGTGGTTTTGATTGTGGTTTTCACTATATATTTTCCCAGTGAAAAGAGCTTCAGGTTTTTGTATGACATGTCTTATGTTTTGTATCACTGGGCTCCTACTCTTAGAGCACAATAATAGAGAGCTGAATCTGACAGACGTACATCAGTAATAGTGAGTTCAGTGGATGTACGTGTTGTATCCGAATTAAATCGGCCGTCGGAGGTGTCTTCACCAGAATGTGATCGGGCACCTTTAAGTAATAAATACTGAGGTTCTCCGTTGGGATACTGTCTGTACAAGTAAAGCACAACATATTCACTACTTGAACTATATGTATCTGGCTCAATGTTGTCTCCAGCCACCAAACCTGTCAACAATATGATTTTGATTTATGAAATCAAGGTAGAAAATAATATCGCAAACACACTTTACTTTTTTTTTCCAGAGAAAAATCAATCAGTAAAATCAAACCATTAAAGGATTTGGAGTTTGAGACTTTAAAACAATGTAAATATTAATATAGAGACTTTCATTAATTGTTCAGTAAATAATATACCTGTTCCCACAATGAGAATCAGTATAAAACATCTGTCCATGTTCAATCAGATCAGTTCAGTTCTCTGTTGAGTCTCTCAGTGCTCTGAGCTGTAAGTCACTCCAGATCAGTCAGAAACACACACAGGAACTTCCTTCTCTCTGAACTTCCTGCTGCTGTTCACTTTCATCCATATGGTGCCGTATACTGTATATACACTGCCATTCAAAAGTTTGGGATCAATAATGTTTTTTAAAAAGAAGTCTCTCATGCTCATCAAGGCTGCATTTATTTAATCAAAAAAGCAATATTGTCAAAAATTATTACAATTTAAAATAACAGTTTTCTATTTTAAGATACTTTCAAAATATTTTACTTTATTTTACTATACTTAATAATCTTACTGATCCCAATTTTTTTAACGGCAGTGTGTGATAAAAATGGAGGCACAGATAAATGACTGGGGAGGTGCTCTGCTGTCTATGAGAAGTCTGGTTGTAGTCAGTGACATCATAACCGATTCTCTCTCGTTTTGTTTCATAATGTAAATATTATGAGGAATAATATATATCAGTTTAACTTATGTGCATACCCTTATTCTTTTTTAAATTCAGAGTTTCATAACTAAATGTAATCAAAACTTACTCATTAACAGGATAGTTCACCAAATGGTGTCCCAAACCTGTGTGACTTTCTTCAGCTGAACACAAAAGAAGATATTTTGAAGAACGATGATCTTGACTCTTTTATGCCACGCATTCTTATACATGCTACGGTTCTTAGAATAATCTACATGCGGCAAACTATTCTTAGAATTTTTGTTAAACTGTCCTACTATTCACATTAAATCCAATTTAACTGACACAACTTCTAGTATACAATTCCCTTTCTTTTGGAATGTGTTGTAGTTCATATATGAGAAGTCAGATAGCATAGTGTTGATTTTTCAAACTGACCTTTTCTGTTCTGTTCTAATATAAACTTTGTGAGGTATAAGTATTGTTTTTTTGTGTTTGCTTACAAAATGACACATATATTTTGGTCTAGTTTGATAGTGTTTTATGGCACTAAGCCTGTCCAGTGTGCAGTGGTCCTCAGTGATGACTGACTGATCACAATATCATGTTTTTGTATGAGTGTTGAGTGTGTTTCAGTTACAGTGGGCTTCAGAGCACAGTAGTACACAGCAGAGTCAGACACACGCACATCCTGGATTGTAAGAGAAACTGATTTTGAATTTGGTTAAGACTGCTGTTGAATCTATCCTCAAGTGGCTTGTCATTTGTACCGAATCTGATCAGCATGTATTCTGGGAATCCATTTACTTTTTGCTGGGACCAGAAGATATCTTAAGATATATCAGTGGTTTCAGCTGATTGTTACAGCTGCTTTTTCAACAGCAGTTTGAACTGTTGTATTTTGTTCAACACTTTCCAACAAGTCATCACTGATGAGGATCTCATATTAAAAGGACAAAATATTACATTCATGTGTGTAGGGTAAACATTTGAATTTGAGTATGTTAAATTTAGGCGAAAATACCAAAAAACGCCCTGAGCTTAAGTGGTTTTAAAAAATTATCTTACTCCAAAAATATGTGATAAAGATGACTACAATTTTTTGCCAGTTTGCCATCACATAAATTATTAAAATAAACAATTAGATAAAATAAGCTTGAAGTATACAGTGGACTTTTGTTTTAGGCTTTATTTAATAAAGTTGTACTAATACGGTCAATAATATGCAAAGACCTGCAGGAGGAGTCTGACTGCACAGTATCTGAACACACACAGTGTGACTGTCTCCTCCTCCTGAAGAATTCTGGGTGTATTTTAATGACTTTACAATGTTCTGATGTTTGTTTTATCAATCTCTTCATATACATTGGTTCATGCACTTGGACTCTTTTTTTTAGTTTGATGAACTAAACTAATTCTAGAATGCTCTTGAACCATTAAAAGATTGTTATTGTTGTTACTCGAGTCTCAACTACTGTGTTTGTTTTTATTTGTATTTAATTCTTATTGATTCATTGTAGTTATGCATTTCTCATCAATGTCATGGAGTCATATTTTTGTATGAGTGTTGAGTGTGTTTCAGTCACTGTGGGCTTTAGAGGACAGTAGTACACAGCAGAGTCAGACACACGCACATCCTTGTCAGGAGAACTGTTTCTAATTTGGAGTCCAGTTTTGCATGAAATCTCTCCTGAAATTCAGGCTCTGTAGTTCCCTTCCCAATGGAAAGGTCACTCAGCATGAATGTTGGTGATTTGTTTGGTAGCCGTTTGTACCAGAAGAGATAAGCATTTGCAGAACTCATGAGGGTGTAATTACACAAGTCACTTGATTTCCTTCAGCAGAAGTCTTTTCTCTTAAAGGCTGATCGACACTATCCTGTCCCCAGCACACTGGAAAAGATGGGACATAAATTAACAATATTTCACAGATATTAAGTAACTCAAATAAATTAAGAGTAAATGAAAGACTGTTCTTACCAAAATAATGTGTTGTGAATAAAAGAGTAATAATCAGCCATTTCGTCATATTGTTGGTCAGAGTTGGAGAGAGTAAGTGTCAGACAACTGATGTGAGTCTCTCCTTATGGCAAATCCCTCTCAATTATTGTCTTGATGTTTTCAACAACTGAACAGTCTGACACAAGAAATTAAGAGATGCTGACCCCTGGTGGTAAATTCATTATATTAAAAACTTCAGTTTTTTTTTGTTCATTTGTAACCTTTGAAATCATTTCAAATTATTGAATTATATAAACCATAGAGTGCAATATCCTTTGACAGATTATGCATAATATTACATTATTGTGTAAAATGATGTTACATATAATGATCTTTACATATCTGAATCAAGATGTGCCAGGATAGATAAGATGACAGGATAATGTTCTTAGAAAGAAAAACTTATTTGTTTTTCTTATAGTTTTAGATTCTTAAGGTTTAGCTTTATATAAGAATTCGAGGGATAATACATTATTCTTAGCACATTCGCTGAGATGGACAGTCAAGTTCAGATACTGTGCTG
The DNA here is from genome assembly GCF_001515605.1 of Sinocyclocheilus anshuiensis. Classification (NCBI taxonomy): domain Eukaryota; kingdom Metazoa; phylum Chordata; class Actinopteri; order Cypriniformes; family Cyprinidae; genus Sinocyclocheilus; species Sinocyclocheilus anshuiensis. The sequence continues at coordinate 480,510 of NW_015539837.1, read as the reverse complement.
TTAGACTCCTCCTGCAGGTCTTTGCATATGTGACAGTGTTACAATAACTTTATCAACAGAGGCTGAAACAAGTGTCTATTGTAGATTTCAACAAAATCTATTTATCTAAATCAGGTTTATTTTATTTAATTTTTGTATTTAATCTTAAGATATTTTTGTTTTATTATTATTCATGATAGATGTTCACATCTATTAGGACTGGTCATGCATATATTGAATATACCTATGTTCATTTGTCTTTATAACTTGATTATAAATTTCAGCTGCAACCACACCCAGGTGTTTCCACAAGTATAATTATATTGTGTGAATCATAGATTGTGTGTTTGATATGGCTTGAGATCAAAGTGAAAAATGAATTTGAGTTTTTGTACAGCTTCACATACACTTTGTATCACTGGGCTCCTACTCTTAGAGCACAATAATAGAGAGCTGAATCTGACAGAGTTACACCAGTAATAGTGAGTTCAGTGGATGTTTCTGATGTAGTCGACTGAAAGCGAGGTTCAGCTGGGGTCCCAGTATCACTCCATCCCCGAGCTTCTTTCCACATTAAATACTGAAGTTCTTTATTAGGGTACTGTCTGTACCAGTAAAGTCTAACATATCTGCTGCTTGTATCATATGTGCAGCTGAGGGTCACAGTCTCGTCTTCCTTCACGACACTAGTTTCTTTATTTGGCCTGATCTGGTCTGCAGTCATCACACCTAAAACAAAGAAATAAGACAATTAGACAAGTTGCACAAAATTAATACTAGTGCTACAAAATAAAATTGCATCCAAAATAAATGTCTGTGTTTACATAATATATGTGTGTCTACTGTGTGTATTTATTATGTATATATTAATGCACACACATCCATACATATATTGAAGAAAAAACAATATTCATATTTATATATAATATAAAATATATAAATGTAAATATATACACATGCAAATATTTTTAAAACACATGTATGTGTGTGCATATAAATACATAATAAATATACACAGTACACACATATATATTATGTAAACGCGATTAATTGCGATTAATCATTTGACAGTACTAATTCTTACACTTATAGTTTTTCTACTGTACATCACTAGAATGAATAAAGGGAGTCATACTGTACCTTGAGCCAGAATTAAAATCAGAAACAGGACTTTTTCCATATTTATTAGGTCAGATGAATGTATTAATGTTCTCTGTGCTCCAATTCTAATGCATTAGTTTAGTCCTCACAGAAGAGGTGTGTCTTCAGGCTTTTTTTTAGGTTTGATGGTTTCAGATGCAGGTGATTGGTTGGAGGTGACAGTTTTAAAACCAAACAAAAGAGCCTTGAAAAAATAAATCAGAAAATGTGTGATTGGTCTCTTTTGGTCTGGTTACAAATTCGGGATTAATAAACTGCACTCTGTTAAAAAGGTTGAAGAGAAAAAATAATTAAACACAATGGAAATACTGTAGATCTGCTCTGTTTTATTTTGGCAACGTCACAACTCCAGGTTCATCTTGGACTTTAAATACTTGATCCTTTATGGTTTGCCACAAATTGCACGTTATTGTTTATTACTGATTCTCACTTGGTGAAAATAACTTTTCATAAGGTTTCTACTTTGTTTATAGTGTTTTGTTAACAAAGTTAGAGTTTTCAATTTATTTTGTGTGTTTTTGTATGAGTGTTGAGTGTGTTTCAGTCACTGTGGGCCTCAGAGCACAGTAGTACACAGCAGAGTCAGACACACGCAGATTCTTGATCATCAGTGGAACTGTTTTTGATGTTGTATCCAGTGTTGCAGAAAATCTCTTCTTAAAATCAGGCTCAGTTGTTCCTTCACTAAATGGATATTTGTTCAGAATGAATGCTGGTGATTTGTTTGATAGTTGTTTGTACCAGAAGAGATAAGCATCTGTATTTGTAGCTTTGGTAGTGTAGTTACACATTAAAGTTACTCGATCTGCTTCATTTGCAGTCATTTCTCTTGAAGGCTGTTCAACTCTGTCTTGTCCCCAGCACACTGGAAAATAGATTTCATTATTAATCTTTGACATATATTAAGTAACTCACATATGAACAAATGATAATGTGGAAATTAAGAACTTCCTTACCTAAATCATGAGCTGTGAAGAAAAGTGCGATTGTCGCCCATTTTTCCATTGCTGAGATAGAGATTAATATTTTAACGTGTTCTAATGAATGTGTCTCTCTGTCTTTACTCTAGCTCTTGGTTTGCTCTGTGCTGCTTTTCTCTTAATGTTTCAAGTCTTCAAGCTCTCACATGCCACCTGTTTCCTTGAAAACACTTTGAGGGATGCTGCCTCCCTGTGGTGAATTTATGTATATTCTAACTGACATTTTTATCCAAATTTTAAAACTTACAAATGTGAAAAACAATCAGAAAGCAGTAACAGAATACACATAAAGTTATTAGATTTCTGCAACACAAGAGTAGTGTCTTGTGGACGTGTTTCTAGGGGAGACCGTTTTGCAGCTTCATGACATTAATATTTACCCTGTGGTAATAAAGTTTATCAAGTAATACAAATACCTATTAAGAAATGTCCTGAAAAAGACATTCATGGTTTGTGAAGAATAATAGAAAGATATTTTAAGTTTAATTGTATTAATAATATTTAGAAAAATAACACCAGTTAAAATATGTAACAATAAAAAGACAAAATTAAAAACTATACTTGGTAATATTTCCAAACTTGTGAATGCCCACATATAGTTCTTGTGTGAGTGTTGAGTGTGTTTCAGTCACTGTGGGCCTCAGAGCACAGTAGTACACAGCAGAGTCAGACACACGCACATCCTGGATTGTCAGAGGAGCTGATTTTGTTATTGTGTTTAGACGTGCTTTAAATCTCTTCTTAAAATCGTCGTCATTAGCTCCATAAGTAGACAGCATATATTTTGGGAATCCATTTACTTGTTGCTGATACCAGAAGAGAGTTGGCGATGGATCAATGCTTGTATACGTACAATTGATTATTGCAGCTGCTGCAGCTTCATCTGCCGTTTGAACTCTCATATTCTGGTGGACAGCATCCTCAGATTTACACCCTGGAATTTAGAAAACCATTTATCATTTGAATAACTCAATCATTCATTCATTCCAATTTTAAAATGGAAGAAAATCTACTTACCCAAAAAATATGAGATGAACAACACTAAATATTTTTGCCAGTGTGTCATCATAATTGTGTAAATGTGCTGTGTTAAATTAAACTAAACAGAATGAACACATCTACAGTAGAACAGATTTTTAACCCCCTTGTTGCTTCAGTCTCTCTCGCTAAAGTTACACTGAACACATTTACAAACACCTGGAGGAGGAGCCTCAGTATCTGAATACAGATAGTTTGACTGAAAGGATTTGTGAATCATTGTACAATATTTAGCATTAATTTTGATTCATATCTAATTTCTCAATTATATATGGACAGATAATGTGCAGATTACAGATAAAATAAAAATATGGAATACAGTTATTATAAAATATCAGTTTTGTTATGCATAACCCTAAACAAACTGTTAATTATATTTCATTTTTAATGCAACATGAAGGTATTTAAATAGATATAATAGATCTAAATGTTCTTGTATGAGAGTAAAGGGTTCTGTCACCACGGGCTTATGAACAGTAGCTCACAGTACAGTACACAGAGTCAGACACATGCAGATTCTTGATCATCAGTGGAACTGTTCTTGATGTGAAGTCTGATGAAGCAGAAAATATCTGTTTAAATTCATCCTCAGTAGTTCCTTTATCAACTGTAAATTCACTCAGAATGAATGTTGGTGATCTGTTTGGTAGCTGTTTGTACCAGAGGAGATTAAGCATTTGTAGAGTAATTGCACAGTAGAGTAACTTGAGCTGCTTCATTTGCAGTCATTTGTCTTGAATGTTGTTCAACATTGTCTTGTTCCCAGCACACTGGAAAATAGATTTATACATTATTCATGTGAACTTAGTGAAGAAATGGTGAAGTGTGAATGTTCTTACCAAAATCATGTGCTGTGAAGAAAAGAGTAATATAATTGCCCAAGTTAAAAAAGGAGAATATTTTAACAAGTGTTTTCTTCTTACAGTATAGTCTCTGTTTCTCTTTGCTATTTTAGGTTCTTCATAAGATTTTGAAGAATTATGCCTCCTTGTGGTTAGTTTAAATATTTTTTGCTGAGCTGAACCATTTAAATGTAACTTTAATATATTCTAACATAATTTGCAAGTAATTAATGTCAGAATCAAGTAATCAGAATATATAAGAAATAAATTGGACATTTTATTTTGCACTATTTGAATAATTTGACTTGGAGTGGGAAACTTCCTTAAAGAGAGTTGTGATGTAATTCTAAAATGTAATTCAGGAAGTATTGTGTTTCCTTTTCATTACATTTTCAGTAACCACACACAGGCGTGCTTCCACATATGAAATTAAATTGTGTGAATTTTAGATTGTGGGTTTGATATGGCTTGACATCAAAGGGGAAAATGAATTTGAGTTTTTGTACAGCTTCACATAGACTTTGTATTACTGGGCTCCTACTCTTAGAGCACAATAATAGAGAGCTGAATCTGACAGAGTTACATCAGTAATAGTGAGTTTAGTGGATGTTTGTGATGTAGTCGACTGAAAGCGAGGATCATCGGGGCTCCCACTTGCACTACCTGATCGTGCAGGCTTGAATAACAAATAGCGAAGCTCTCCATTTGGATACTGTCTATACCAGTACAGATAAACATAACTGCTGCTTGTATCATATGTGCAGCTGAGGGTCACAGTCTCCTCTTCCTTTATGACACTAGTTTCTTGATTTGGTCTAATCTGGTCTGCAGTCATCACACCTACAACAAATTAACAAAATAATTTCTGAGTCAAGTAACACAAAACTATTTCATTTGAATGTGTCTGAATACTGTAACGAATAAAAATGTCATGCCTGAAGTCAAAATTAAAATCAGCAGCAGGTGTGTTTCCATGTTGACTAGGTCAGATCAGGTGTGTATTAATGTAGTCTGTGCTCTGAGCTGTAGATCTGTGTTACTGTGAGTCTCTGCCGTTTCACACTCAAACACACTGGAACTTCCTGCTTTCTGTGTGATGATATCATGTACTGCTTCTCATGTTTTTGCTCTGCCATTAGTTAGAGGAAAGCTTTTGCTGCAAGGAATTATAGTATATTTGTATTTCTTTATACAAACATTAATTCTTAATGAACCAATAAAATGAACATTAATGTTTCAAAGTTTAAATACTTCTGGATTTAAATTAGATTTTGAATTCCAGATTCAGGTCAGATCCCCACTGCATAAGCTATTATAATATAATAGTTGAATGCTCACTGAAGAGCTTGTTTGTTGTGATGATTTGAGGCTCATGAAGCTGTGGATGAAGTTTGAAATAGCTAAACATGATATTATTTTGTAAACCCTGAACAATTCTTTATTGAGATAGGAGTTACTATAGTTACCACTATACTTATCCATATGTATTTTATAAGGCTGTTTATTCACTGGATATACCCATGAACATTTGTTTAGAATAGCTAAAAGGAGGGTCATCACTGTACGTGTGCTTACATTCTTAGCTTAAATGACACATGTCTCTGTCAGGTTCAACAACATGTTGAAATCTCACCTGCTTCACAACCTGGCAAAACGTAAATGCATCTATGATCTTATCACCTCTTTGAACATGGTTGCTTTATAAAATGTTATGAATACTTGGAGAAGCATCTTTTAAGTGAATCTTTGTGTGTGTGTGTGTGTGTGTGTGTCCCTTTTTTTGGCTAAATAGAGGGGTGTTCTCTTGTGTTACCTATAGCAGATATGGAGGTTGGATATGTGTGATGTAGATGCAATGCTGTGTATCAGGTTTTTGTACAGTGTTCTTGTGTTTCCTGTCACTGTGGGCTCCAGAGCGCAGTAGTACAGAGCAGAGTCTGATATAGATGCAGAGGAGATCTCCAGATACACAAGGTTTTCTTTGTCTTTGGTGACTTTGGCAGTGAATCTGGAATCTACATAAGACTCCTGAGCTTGTTTTGCACTGTCTAAGATGAGCACAATGAACTCAGGAGCTGATCCAGGATACTGACGATACCAGTACAGAGTATATGCAGATGAATAACTGCAGGATAATTTAACACTTGAACCATCATCAGCAAACTCCTCTGTTTTGGTTGGTTTGATTTCATTTCCATATGTTGCATCTGTAAAAGTAGACCAAATCTTTTATGAAATTTAATCTATATTCAGTTTAGATGTTCAGTATAGAATGCAATATACAACATAAAGAAATAGCTTTATACTTTAATCTTGAGAAGAAATTAGCCATTATGCCTGCTCAGAGTATTTAGATGCACAACAATTCAATACTTACACGAAAAGACAAAAAGCAGAATTACAGAATGGAGCATCATGGTGAGTGTTTCTTATTCTCTCTCTAACAGACTTGAAGTTTAACAAGATTACATCAGATATAAGTGCTTTAAACCCCACCTCTTTCAGAGAACTCTTTGAGAGAGCAGAGCACATCAGATCTGTTTCATATACACCACTTCATTTAAAGGGGTCATATGATGCGATTTCAATTTTTCCTTTCTCTTCGGAGTGTTACAAGCTCTTGGTGCATAAAGAAAATCTGTAAAGGTGCAAAGACTAAAGTCTCAAATCCAAAGAGATATTCTTTATAAAAGTTAAGAGGCAGCCACACCTACCTAAAACGGCTCGTTCTAACACGCCCCCACATATCTACATCACTATGTGGGAAGATTTGTATAACGCCGCCCAAATGTTCATGCAAAGAAAGAAGGCGTAACTTTTATTCTCACTGTAGTATTGTTGTTGCCGCCGCCATGTCGTGAAGGCGCCTGTGTGATTCGTTGTGAAAGCGAAACTACTTTGTTTGGCCTTCCAAAAGAGGACGATATCTGCTTCGTCATGCCTGGAGCTGATCCGTGCTGGTCGCTGAGGAAATACATCAACTTTGCGCTGTGGATCGCCGGATCGGCTTTCACCGTCGACGAAGCGGAGTCCAGCCGGGGTTGTC
>NW_015539837.1:442732-470106 GCF_001515605.1 Sinocyclocheilus anshuiensis | reverse complement strand
ACGTTTTTTATATTTAAAGAATTTGCCACTGACGATTCAAACGCGAGTTTTGAGCAGTGTAGAGTAGCACTTGTTGTTTGTCGTTTCTCCGATCACAAATGCAGACATGGTTTTATGTTTACGCGGCGCGATACGCAACACAACGAGTAAAAAGACAGTATAAGTCAGCGGTCACCAACGTGGTGCCCGTGGGCTGCTCTGAGAGTCACATCACCAGCTTTATGCAGTTTCATTTGAGAAAAAATACAGTCAAAATATTTTTAAGGAATATCATACAACAAAGTTTTTTTTATTATTAATTTATACAGTTCTGTTGTGCAGCATCATGTCTGATAAAATAAAATAAAAAAATAAAATAAAATAAATAAAAATACAATGTTTTGTTGTAAATTGATTTCCGTTCGAAAGGGAACTCTACGCTGCTCCTCTAGAGGGTGCTAGGGGAACGCCTTCGGCATGACCGGTGTCTGAAGCATGAGTCTAAACACGACAATGAACTTGACATTGGCAGGCGGCAGCCCATGACGTCATAACTGGTGCGGCCGAAAGTATAACAGGGTACCTGTGAATTACTTCATCCTCTTTCTTGTCTTCAGGAGATGTCTGTTTGTTCATGAGTTAGGAGCAAGCACGTTTTAGCTCCTGAGGGAGCAGAATGCATGCATTGAAAGGGAAATTTTCTCAATGAAGCTCCGTTTGTGATGTCCCTATTCTGGAGGGATGTGGGACGCGCTTTTGGGTGGAATGTTTAGAGCGAATTTTTCGCGATGCGTTCATCGGCATGACCGGTGTCTGAAGCATGAGTCTAAACACGACAATGAACTTGACATTGGCAGGCGGCAGCCCATGACGTCATAACTGGTGCGGCCGAAAGTATAAAAGGGCACCTGTGAATTACGTCATCCTCTTTCTTGTCTTCAGGACAAGAAATTCGTCTGTTTCTTCATGAGTTAGGAGCAAGCGTGTTTTAGCTCCTGAGGGAGCAGAATGCACGCATTGAAAGGGACATTTTCTCAATGAAGCTCCGTTTGCTATGCCCCTATTCTCGAGGGATGTGGTACGCGCTTTTGGGTGGAATGTTTAGAGCAAATTTTTCACAATGCGTTCACCTCTGATCTAGCACTCTCTCTCGGGGTTTGGAAGCCCGCGCTGCGGTCTCTTCCCCCTCCGAGTGAGAGCTTGCTGCTGCTATCTTTCTCCGAGGAGGTTGATATGGTTAGCATTAATACTGCTTTTTGGATCGCTTGTTTTTCTCTCGCTATATCATGTGTGGGGATACACACGATTTATGAGTGGTTTGTTTGGGAGCGGAGCACGCACAGTCAGCTCTCGTGGGAGCTGTGTTCATTCATAAAATGCGATGCGTTTTTTTTTCTTCTTGCGGGTAGAAGCTCTTATGCAATATAGAATCGAGCGGCTCGAATCTCGCATTGCCACAGCAATGCGTTCGTTATGGGCCTGCAACAAAATTTATGCGTTGCAAGCTGTTATTCACAATTCTTTTATATTGCATATATTTTGATGATTTTCAGCTTAACATCCAGACCCTGTTTCACTTGTTTGGTTGTTTGGCTGCATTTAATTCGGAGGAATAAAATGATGTGTAGTCATCTGGCTTTGAGAAGCTAACATATTTATTTATTTATAATTTTCAAACAAAACTGTTACATAATTGTTTTGAATTGATATATATGACTGAATTGTGAAATTTAAATGTTTCCTCTTGCCATGAATATAGCCACTGCTGCTGACATGGCATTAAATCATAAATAAATAAATTGAGCAGAAGTATTGGAGCTCCGCCCCTAGAGCTTGGCCATTTACTGCGAGCAGAGTCAGGCCTCCTCTCGCTACAGAGAGTTATCTATTGAGGCTTCTGCTCGCCAGAGCTCCGCTAGGAACGCGTCAATGAGTTGTAGGCTCTATGTGAGCCTCCTTACAAGATGTCCTGAGCATGGAGTGTGATTAGGCCTCCTCTCATTTTAGAGAGTCGTCAAGCTGAGGCCTCCGCTCCTAGAGCTCGGCCAATTACTGCGAGTGTTGTCAGGCCTCCTCTCGCTACAGAGAGTATCTTATTGAGGCCTCCGCTCGCCAGAGCTCCACTAGGGCAACATCTGTGTATTGTAGGCTCTACGTGAGCCTCCTTACAAGATGTCCTGAGCATGGAGTGTAGTTAGGCCTCCTCTCGTTTAAAGAGTCATCATGTTGAGACCTCCGCTCCTAGAGCTCGGCCAATTACTGCGAGCGTCGTCAGGCCTCCTCTCGCTACAGATAATTATTTATTGAGGCCTCTGCTTGCCAAAGCTCCGCTAGGACAGCGTCGGTGAGTTGTAGGCTCTCTGTAAGCCTCCTTACAAGATGTTCTGAGCACGGAGTGTAGTTAGGCCTCCTCTCGTTTAGAGAGTCATCATGCTGAGGCCTCTGCTCCTAGAGCTCGGCTCATTACTGCGAGCGTTGTCAGGCCTCCTCTCGCTACAGAGAGTTATCTATTGAGGCCTCCGCTCGCCAGAGCTCCGCTAGGACAGCGTCGGTGAGTTGTAGGCTCTATGTGAGCCTCCTTACAAGATGTCCTGAGCATGGAGTGTAGTTAGGCCTCCTCTTGTTTAGAGAGTCGTCATGTTGAGGCCTCCGCTCCTAGAGCTCGGCCATTTACTGTGGGCATCGTCAGGCCTCCTCTCGCTACAGAGGGTTGTAGGGCCTCTGTGAATAGACACAAATGAACGACTGAATCTCCACATTCCACAGCAAAAACTAAAGATTCTCCTCCCCAGCCATCTGCGGTCGTAAAATTAATTAATGATCAACATGGTGCCCAATTGTCTCGAGCAGTTCTTGTCCCACTCTGCTTATCTTCTCAAGAGATGTTGAAAGCAGTGATAAGACTTAATCCAATCAAAAGAAGAAGAAAACCCCTTTTGTTTTAGAACCATGTCAGCGCAAATGGTTGATTGTCCCCTGCTGACCAAGCTTCGCTCACACCCATGTACCACAGGAAGGGAGTGATTTAGCGAACAAGCTCCAGGCCTGCAAAAACAACAGATCTAAAGAACAGTGACAATCAACCTCTGTCTGAGACCATGCAAAGACCAGATGTGAAGTGTAACTTTGACCAGCTTCAGCATAAATTAATAACCTGATAATCACAAACGGACAGATTTACAATGACACGTCTGAGCGGAAGGCTCAGCAGACCTCCACTTTCTTGACCTCAGGACATTCCTCCTCTCCTTTCTACATGATAACTCGCGCTATTTTCGTTGCAACAAAGGAACACACTCAAACTCACATAGACAATCTCAAAAGGACAATCATTTAAAGTACAAAGGGCAACTATACTATTACTGAAATAAATGAACTTTTCCACGACATTCTAATTTATTGAGATGCACCTGTATATGCTTGATGTGTTTATTGTAACCTATGAAGTTTAATCAATGCTTTATAACCCTTTTTTAGTAGATAAGGTTATTAACGTGTATGCCAGATACCTGATGTTTGATGTTGGGTGAAAGCTTGTTTTATTTGCAATATCTTGGTTTGAATGAAATGTTGATTTTCGGTATCATACGCATTGTAATAACTTGATTACTTAAATTTGTAAGAGTCAGGGCAGGAAGCAGATGGTCAAAAAGTCATGTGGCGTCACGCTGTATATCCCGTGCTTGCAGGCCTGAGGGCACTAGTTAATTTACTCATCCTTTTCCTGCTGGATATAATAGTTGCACTCATTGTTGGTCACAAGACATCGTGGTTTCTATATGTTGTGAACGAACCTTTTCAGTCCTTGATACAAAGAAAGCTTTGTTGTCTCTTGATTGGATCAATCTTTAATCACTCCTCTGAGTAGATGACGACATGACTGGCAGGAAATCGACCCAGAATATTGGAGTCATGTGCTGGGGGTGATTGGTATAGATACCTCATGATATTCACGTGGTGAATCCATAGCTTATGGGGGCCTGTTTCACAAGACAGAGACCTTACAGCATGATTACAACACTTTATAGAAATATTAACAAAACTTTTAGAGATGTCTCCTCATGTGATGGAGGGAGCATTATGTTAATCTATGCACAAAGAGGAACCTTGCGAGGCGTGGCTAAGCCCTGCAGCCAATATCTGATTGGAACAATTGCTTCTGGGATGGACCAAATCGGCTCGCTTAAAACCAAATGTCACGAACAGATCCGTGCTCTTTTGCCTTTGTCTTGACCATGCTCAAACTTGCGCTCACACGCTGCACCATCAAGCGATTGAGTCATTCAGAACTCCAAACACTTCGCTGAAGCTTCGTGACTCTGCTGAACAAAGTCTTGCAAACTCAGACTCTCTCAGACGAACTTCGAGGCTCCTCCGTAACCAAGCAACGCCCACTCACGACGAGGGCTCCCAAAAGACGTCATCCAAACGACAGATCTGCAACCAATCAGCAACGTGGGGATTCCTCTCTGCGGGAGACAAGCCAACGAGGAAAACCCCTCTCAACTTTCAACTCAAACGCAAGTAAAACAAGGTCTCCTTACTAGCTGGAAAACTGGTGCTGAATTGATCTTAAGCAGTAAATATAAGACAATCTCTGCTTTTGTGATTTTCTTGTTGCGATCTAAGGACTAGTAACAAGTACTAGAACTTTGGGACTTCCTCAGAACTCCATAAACTCTCATCTTCAGAACTGTATGTGTGTGTATACTGATGTTAACGTCACGCTGGACGAACAGTTGATAAGGTGTAAACTATCAAATTTGGAATCAGTTCAATAGGGTTGATTTTGAATCTTAAGATTTGATTCCCCTCTCAAAAGAGTTAATGTCCTTACAGGGTTATTTATTGAGGCCTCCGCTCGTGAGAGCTCCGCTAGGACAGGATCTGTGAGTTGTAGGCTCTATGTGAGCCTCCTTACAAGATGTCCTGAGCGTGGAGCGTAGTTAGGCCTCTCATTTAGAGAGTCGTCATGTTGAGGCCTCTGCTCCTAGAGCTCAGCCATTTACTGTGAGCGTCGTCATGCCTCCTCTCGCTACAGAGGGATATTTACTGAGGCCTCTGCTCACGAGAGCTTCGCTAGGACAAGATCTGTGAGTTGTAGGCTCTCTGTGAGCCTCCTTACAAGATGTCCTGAGCATGCAGTGTAGTTAGGCCTCCTCTCGTTTAGAGAGTCGTCATGCTGAGGCCTCTGCTCCTAGAGCTCGGCTAATTACTGCGAGCGTCGTCAGGCCTCCTCTCGCTACAGAGAGTTATCTATTGAGGCTTCTGCTTGCCAGAGCTCCGCTAGGAAAGCGTCGGTGAGTTGTAGGCTCTATGTGAGCCTCCATACAAGATGTCTTGAGCGTGGGGTGCAGTTAGGCCTCCTCTCGCTTAGAGAGTCGTCATGTTGAGGCCTCCGCTCCTAGAGCTCGGCCATTTACTGTGAGCGTCGTCAGGCCTCCTCTCGCTACAGAGGGTTATTTATTGAGGCCTCCGCTCGCGAGAGCTGCGCTAGGACAGGATCTGTGAGTTGTAGGCTCTCTGTGAGCCTCCTTACAAGATGTCCTGAGCGTGGGGTGTTAGTTAGGCCTCCTCATGTTGAGGTCTCCGCTCCTAGAGCTCGGCTAGGCGGTAGGGTAGTATGCTAGCTTGTTAGGCTCTCTTGGAGCCCCCTTGGCTACTGACCTTATATGGAGTGTGCTAGGCCACCTCTCACTTTGAGAAGTGTTGTATTTAGGCCTCCACTCTGCAGAGTTCCACGGGCCATTTAGCTAATCTGAGCGTTAGGCTCTCTGTGAGCCTCTTTGTCCTTAGAAGTTCTAGTCTATGGTTGCATTGCTGGTGCAGGGGTGAGGACTCCTTGAGTCTTGTCTTGGCTCAGCCAATAAGGCGCTTTTCCCTTCAGCATGGCGGCGTTGGTATACCGTTCCCCTAGCGCCCTCTAGAGGACGCAGCATAGAGTTCCCTTTCGAAAGGGAACGTCTCAGGTTACACATGTAACCATGGTTCCCTGAGAATAGGGAACGAGACACTGCGTCCCTTGGCCATGCTTCAGGCATCCCTGCATACGTGCACCAGTTGTGACGTCATAGGTTGCCGCCTGCCAATGTCAAGTTCATTGTCGTGTTTAGACTCATGCTTCAGACACCGGTCATGCTGAAGGCGTTCCCCTAGCGCCCTCTAGAGGACGCAGCATCTCGTTCCCTATTCTCAGGGAACCATGGTTACATGCCTAACCTGAGACGTTTCATTTGATTACATTTGGTTAAAGATTGGTTAAATTGTTAAAGTTTTATTAATTCATTTCACTAGACACCATTTTTTATGATAAATTTGTACTGAATCATAAAACACGGAATCCATAAGAAATCAAATGGAAAACACAGAATTTAGGGAAAAATAAAATGCATTTTTTTGCATGCATCATATGACCCCTTTAATGTGACTGTACAAAAATTGCAAGTTGAACTGTATTTAAATCAATGTGTAGTCAGTGACTTGAATCCTAGAGGAGAGTGCAAACAAATAGCATTCATAATAAGTTAAAAAAATATGCATAATTTATCATACCACTGCTGCAACTGTATAGTTTATATATTGTTTTATAGTTTATCTCATATTAATACAGTGTGAATTTATAATATACTGTACCTATATTATGGAAAGAAATTGGTTGTACACCTTCATCTGTGTCAGGTTTTTATACAGTGTTCTTGTGTTTCCTGTCACTGTGGACCTCAGAGCACAGTAGTACAGAGCAGAGTCTGATACAGCAGCAGAGGAGATGATCAGATCCACATGTTTGATTTCTTTTGTATTTTGTTTTTCTTTTCTGAGCTTAGTGAAGAATCTGGGATCTACATCAGATGTCTTAGTGTCTTTCACACTCTCTATTATAAGCACAAGAAATTGAGGAGCTGATCCGGGATACTGACGGTACCATTGAAGTGATTGTGCAGAGGAATAACTGCAGGATAAAGTTACAGTTGAACCCACTGCAGCAGATTCCTCAGTGCTGTCTGCTGTGATTTCATCTCCAAAACTCACACCTGGAAAAGAGGGAGAGATAAAAAATAATAATAATTTGTAAATAATTATTAAATTGATTTACTATAGTGATTTGAAATTAAGCATACAATAAACAATACTAGTTAATTATATTAAATAGTAATGTTGCATTGTCATTGTGATATAGGATTCTACATTGTAAAAGCAGGGGAAAATGTACAGTATTTAAGGATGTAATAAGTTTATATTTTCAATGAAAAGTTAATTAAGCATGTAAGATAAGATTATTTGACAAAATATATATATATGTACAGTGTTAAATTAGAAATGCAAATGCATGCAAAACATACACAAATGCACTTACATATCAAGGCAGAAAGCAAAATGACTGAATGAAATATCATTGTACATATGTGTGTCACTGCAGCAGGACTGAGCTTTGTGACAGTCTAGCAAATGTAACAAGATCATCTTGGATCAATATGCCAAACTCTTCCTCTTTGATGCCAAAACCCCTCTCACATCTGCACATAGTTTAAAACTAAACATTACATTTAGGCTGCATTTACACTGCAGGTCTGGATGCCCAGATCGGATTTTTTGACTATAGCCTATCCGATTTTTTTGACGACCCGCTTACACCTTCTTTTAAAAGTGACCTGTATCCTATATCTGCATTTACACTGCACACCTGCCTCAAATCTAGTTTTAGTATGTTTTCTTTTATTTTGTCCCCTATTAGTTATTATTATGCTGAGGCAGAGTCTGCAAACTTTTAAAATATTTTTTAATAAATTTGGGGGATAATTTGTGGAATTGTGAAATGGATTTAAACTTGATTACAATGTGTTAAATGAAACTACCTGAAAACAATCATATGTGAATGCCGGTCATTCCAATTTTGTTGAACTTCATGTTCTGTGCATACAGATTTCAAGGGGGCCTGGCAATGTAAGTCCCCTGTAATGTGTATTCCTTAGTTTTTGTATGAGTGCTGAGTGTGTTTCAGTCACTGGGCTTCAGAGCACAGTAGTACACCGAAGAGTCAGACACATGTAGGTTCTTGATCATCAGTGGAAATGTTCTTGGTGTGGAGTTCAGTGTTGCAGAATATTTCTTTGTAAAATCAGGCTCAGTGGTATATTGATTCAGAATGAATGTTGGTGATCTGTTTGGTAGCCGTTTGTACCAAAAGAGGTACGGATTTGTAGAAGCAGTAGTATAATTACACATTAAAATAACTTGAGCTCCTTCACTTTCAGTCATTTCTCTTGAAGTCTGTTCAATCCTGTCCTGTGCTGAGGACACTGGAAAAATAGATAGGAAAAAGTAAGTCATTAACATGAATTATTAGCAAAGTAAACTTAAACATTTATTAAGCTTAATGTCAGTAAATCATTTTCTTTTAAAGTATACAGATGTGCTTACCATCATAATGTGCTATGCAACACAGGGAAATCAAAGCCCATCTAAACATAGTTGATCTATAAACAAACATTCAATCAGCTGTGCTCTCAAAAACTGTTCATCCTGCAGAGTGCTTCTTTAAACGTTTGTGTTGTCACGTGATCTACTCATACATGGAGATGGTGATGCTGACCCCTTGTGGATGAAGTTTGAAATAGCATAAAAAAAAATTTTTGAAACCATTTTTCACCAAATTAGAATTAGCCTGAAAATGTTTAAAATATTTTTTAATAAATTTGGGGGATAATTTGTGGAATTGTGAAATGGATTTAAACTTGATTACAATGTGTTAAATTAAACTACCTGAAAATAATCATATGTGAATGCCGGTCATTCCAATTTTGTTGAGCTTCATGTTCTGTGCATACAGATTTCAAGGGGGCCTGGCAATGTAAATCCCCTGTAATGTGTATTCCTTAGTTTTTGTATGAGTGCTATGAGTGTGTTTCAGTGGTATGAGTGTGTTTCAGTCACTGTGGGCCTCAGAGCACAGTAGTACACAGCAGAGTCAGACACACGCACATCCTGGATTGTCAGTGGAACTGAAGTTTTGCTGAGATTTGCATGAAATCTCTCCTTGAATTCTTCCTCACTGTTTCCAGATTTAGAGAATTTATTTAACATGTGTTTTGGATTTCCATTGTCTTTCTGCTGGTACCAAAAGAGAGTCGGGCCTGTATAAGTAGCCTCATATGTACAGTCGATCATTACAGTATCACCTTCAAAAGCAGATTGAATCCTTGTGTGCTGATCAACTTTGTCTTGAGATTGAGAATTACAACCTGAAATTGAATTAAAATAATATGACTAAATATGCACATTACACACATAAGGAAAATTCATTTTAAATAGATTTGAAAAGAATCGTTATTTAATCGTACTACTCACCCCAGATATATAAAACTATGATCACAATATTAAATTTCCAGAGTGCCATTATATACAATTGAAATTGCGGACTCTTAAAAAATATGCAGAGATGTTGTGATCCTCTTCCTCTTTCTGCATCTGTTAAAGCAGCAGTAAATTCATATCACATGGTCTGACTGTTGGGAGGAGCCTCTGTGAAGAAGACTGTATATTGTGTATAAATTAAACTACAGTATATCACTTAATTATTATCACATGTACAATGATTAATCTTAGGATATACATACACTATGCATTCATGCATTTGATTAGCCTATATTATTTATTCACCAAAACATGCAGTTGCGGCATTCAGTGGCAGTGTGATATTTCTTAATATTTACATCATTGATAGCAGTGGTGTTTTAACGTTGGCTTTACTTTCATGTCTCTCACAATGCTGACTCATGTTCTGTTATTCCAAACGCAACTGGCACTTGCATCCCAATGCTCTTCAAAAAGACCTCAGATGATTTCAGTATTAAAATTACTAGTATTTTGTTACAGTTTTGTTCTTGTTGCTAAACCTATTTTGTGTAATAGATGCAATTCTGTATATCAGGTTTTTGCACATTGTTACTGAGTTTCCTGTCACTGTGGGCTGCAGGGCACAGTAGTACAGAGCAGAGTCTGATACAGCAGCAGAGAAGATCACCAGATCCACACGTTTGATTTCTTTTTTAGCTTCTGAATATAGACGTAGTTCAGGCACAGATTTGCTAGAATATTCAGTGACAAAAAGTAAAAACTCTGGTTTTGCTCCGGGATACTGGCGATACCACTGGATAGTAACACTAGTGCCACTAGTGAGACTGTAGTTACAGGACAGAGTCATATTTTCACCATCAGAATCATGTTTTTCTGGAAACCATGGTTGTATTGTGTCACCAAAAGAATTTCCTGTGCAAAAAAAAAAAAAACATTTATTCACTGCATATGCAACACTAAATGGATTTTAAGGGACATTTATAATAAGCATATTGCTTAAAAAATATATCTTACCCATGCAAAGTTGAATTATTATCCAGTTAAAGAGAAACATGATGTCTTCAGAGAGATAGTGATGGCAAATATAGTATTTGAACAACTGTTTGTCTCTGTCTCACACTCTCAACAGTGTGAATAAACTCCACCCACTGCTAACAGCATTG
The DNA here is from genome assembly GCF_001515605.1 of Sinocyclocheilus anshuiensis. NCBI lineage: Eukaryota > Metazoa > Chordata > Actinopteri > Cypriniformes > Cyprinidae > Sinocyclocheilus > Sinocyclocheilus anshuiensis. The sequence goes on along the minus strand of NW_015539837.1, from coordinate 459,610 downwards.
AAAAAATATGCTCATGTTAAAACTGTATGTTTCAGAGCCCTTAGATCTTGTCAGGATGTTTATGTGTTTCTGTCACAGTGGGCTGCAGAGCACAGTAGTAAACAGCAGAGTCAGACACACACACATCCTGGATTGACAGAGAAACTGAACTTGAGGATTTGTTGAGATCTGCATGAAATCTTTCCTCAAATTCTTTTTCACTGCTGCTTGATCCAGTCGAGAGTTTACGGAGCATGTAAACTGGGAATCCATTGGTTTTATGTTGGTACCAGTAAAGATAAGGGTATGAATCACTGGTACTGTAAGTGCAGTGAAGTTTAACCATCTCATGTTCAGAAGCTGTTTGAACTCTTGTTGGTTGATTGACAGAATCCTGTGTATTGCACTCTGTCAAGAAAAAAACACAGATATACTGTATATTCTTATATAATGATCATGCACTATGTTAGATTTAATTGAATTGTTACTTACCAAGAACTACTGCCAGTAAAAGTAAATTCCTCAGCCAGATTAGCATAGTATATGTGCAGCAGGCAACATTAGTCTGAAGTCTAACAGTGCAAATCTGTTTGCAAAGGATATACACATATAGCAGGGACTTCATAAATCAGCATAATAGATTATGCCACACAGTGGCCAACTTCTGAAATTACATTGTTTTCATTCAATTATAAAGGGTCCTTCTCAAAGACAAAAGCTGAAATAATCTTAATGCAACAAGTCCCTTTCTGACTTTTTATTTTTTTCTCTCTGTACTATAAAAAAAACAAATGTTTTTATAATGTATCATTCTTTCTTGCAGCAAGACTAAAAAGCACAAAGAATGTTGTTGTATTACAGAAATGACAAAGACCCTTTGAGTAAAAGCATTTGCTAAATGAATAATATATAATGCAGATGGCTTTGGTTTGTTGAGGACTAGATTTGAGCATGACAATAGTCTGTGTGTCAGTGGGAGAAAAAGCTCCGATGTCACTGCCAAAGCCATGAAAATAAACCCAAAAGACTGAACGATAATATATCAGTATAGGCTGGATGCTGTTGGAGAGGCAACAGGGCCATGAACTCAAGAGGAGTAGTGCTGAGAGACAGTCATTTGAAGAAGTAGAAGGAGTCCTAATATTTAAAAAGACAGAAATCTCAACACCCTTTCAACAAATCTCACTTAAGTGACTTCCCTTTACTAGCTCCCTGTTTTACTGCATGACAAGCGATTAAGAAATTATATTTTAGAATGCGTTTGTGTATAAAAGGAACCGCAAAGAATGTAATACTGCATTGTCAGTGCTTTTTGGAAGTTTTTATGTCTAATTAAAACTCACACAGGTGTTACCACATATTTTATTACATTCAGGGCTGGATAGATCATGGTTTTGATTGTGGTTTTCAGTAGATATAGTTTCAAAGTGAAAAGAGCTTCAGGTTTTTGTAAGACAAGTTTCGTGTTTTGTATCACTGGGCTACTACTCTTAGAGCACAATAATAGAGAGCTGAATCTGACAGACGTACATCAGTAATAGTGAGTTCAGTGGATGTGCGTGTTGTATCCGAATTAAATCGACCATCAGAGGTGTGATCATCATTACGTAATCGGGCTCCTTTGCGTAATAAATACTGTGGTTCTCCATTGGGATACTGTCTGTACCAGTAAAGCACAACATATTCACTGCTTGAACTATATGAGCAGCTCAGCTTGACCATTTCTCCTTCTCTAGAGTTTTTTTCTGTCCCTTTATCTGGCTCAATGTTGTCTCCAGCCACCAAACCTGTCAACAGTAAGCACAAATATAACTGATTTTTGATTTGTGAAAGCAAAGTTGTCAAAATAATATTGGAAAAACATGTCACAGCATGTTTTACAAAATAGAAATGACCAAAATAATATCAATATAGCCTTTTTATGTACATAAATATTTTTGTCAGCTGCTCAGTAAATAATATACCTGTTCCCACAATGAGAATCAGTATAAAGCATCTGTCCATGTTCAATCAGATCAGTTCAGTTCTCTGTTGAGTCTCTCAGTGCTCTGAGCTGTAAGTCACTCCAGATCAGTCAGAAACACACACAGGAACTTCCTTCTCTCTGAACTTCCTTCTGCTGTTTATGACTGTCATTTAACTGTGTTAGATAACTACGCTATTGTATAAGCGATTTAAAGAACATTGTATATAAAAAGTTTTACATGGGGGTTTAGCCTACATCAAAAACAATATCAGGTTTAATGGTTAATTAAACCATTTTTGATGGACTTCAGCTTCCTCACTGTGCACAAACCATGATAATGGTGATGATGGAGCACAGAGTGAATGCAATGGAGTATTTCTTTAAAAAGAGCATTATTATTAAAAAAAATAAATAAACCCAATGAGTGCCAGTATGAAGAAGCCAGTGAAATATACTGTACACATTACACCAATATACATTAAATTTAGTTTATTAAGGTTGTAAAGGCACAAATATTTGATGCCTGCATTTTTTTTTTACTCTTTATTATTAGCATGGAAATGTTATGTAACCTGAAGAATATGGGATTTCTTGATTTATATATTTTCTGTTATGTAAGTATATTTTCAATATAATTTGTACAATATAAAAGTTTAACATAATTTTGTAGTATGACGATTTCTCATATAGGATAGGAACAATATCTCCATGTGAAAGTGTGTGAACACTGCCATCCTGTGGCATACATCAACCTGCACTATTTATTGCAAATGCGGAATATATGAAATGTTTTATAGTTTGACAGTTGACTGAATTACAGGTGTTAAAGAACAGCTTCATAGGGATCATAGGGACCTGTGTGTACCTTTTGATTTTGGTACTGTGTTTTTTATTTTTTATTTTTATTGGTTCACAATTGCCAGTTACAGCTTCTTTCTCTCTGTCTTCATCTCTGTCTCTGTGTGTTCTCTCTTGTCTCTCATTGTAACAGGTTTTTGTAGAGAGCTGATGTGTTTCCTGTCACTGTGGGCCTCAGAGCACAGTAGTACAGAGCAGAGTCTGATACAGCAGCAGAGGAGATCTCCAGATCCACATGTTCCCTTTTTGGAATGTTAACAGAGAATCTTGGATCTACATCAGACCGCTGAGCAACTTTTGCATTGCTGTAGGTGAGTGCAAGAAATTCAGGTTTTGATCTTCCATACTGACGGTACCAGTGGAGATAATCTGTAACTCCAGAGTCAGAAAAAGTACAGGATAACACTTGAACCCTCCTCAGCAAAAACATCTAGTTGTTCTGGTTTGATGACATTTCCAAAGACAGCAGGTGATAAGGAAAAGTTAATTGGTAATTTTTTAGTGAAAAGTTTTGAGAAAAATTGTTAAATAAATAATTATGTAAATAAATACCAGCTGAGACACAGAGCAGAATAACTGAATGAAGATCCATAGTACAAGTGTTCACTCTGAGAAGAGTCAGACTGAATCGATTCAACCACAGTCTCTGTCAGACACGATATGAACACTGAGTCCCTCCTCCCTCATATTACAGCTCAATTCCGAAGTTGAAAAGAGAAGAAAGATCTAAGCGCATGAACAATTTTTACAACTGTACCAAACAAATAAACCAAAATTAATCTTGGATCCTTATTTAGGAATATGATTGTCCTTATAAGAATAACAGTTTTCAGTTTGGTTTAGTTTATTTATAAAGCAGCATTAAAACAACAGTCCATTGACCAATGTGCTGTACAATAATACAAATAAATAAATAAATAACATAAAAATTCTGAAGTGAAAGACAAGTAACTGAATAGCAAAATAAACCATGCCAAAGAAATACAGAATAACCAGATGTGTTAGTGTTCAGTGTTTTAGAGTTTTTTTCTCCTAGAGTCAGAAACATTTTGAATGTCATTTTGGGCCCAACTCACAACAGTGTAGCATCATGTGATGTGAAACACATTTATGTGTCCATCAGTGTTAAATTACAGATGAATTCTAATTTGGTAATTCTTTAATCAAATGCAACACATGCTTATATTTCCATCATGCATCATAATCCAATTGTTCACATGTTAGCAAGACAGTTAGGCTGTGAACATCCTTTAAATCAAGAAAACATATTTACATAATTCAAAGTTGAAATCATGCTATTAAATAAAATTAATATCAAAATAACATTAAATTGCTGCCATTCTACAGAGGATAAGCAGATTGGAGAATGGATGGATAATATTACATTGATTGCACAATGAGTATTATAGATCATTTGACTGTTATCTTCAGTATAACTTTATTATAGATTTTATATTTCAGAAATGTTTACTGTAAAGAAACGAACACATCTGTGTTTTTGTATGTGGTTTGACTTGAGTTTTCTCACTGTGGGCTTCAGAGCACAGTAGCACACAGCAGAGTCAGACACACGCACATCCTGGATTGTCAGAGGAACTGATTTTGAAGATGTGTCGATATGTGCATTAAATCTGTCTTTGAACTCTTCGTCTTCAGCTCCAGTCTTACCAACTCTTTGAAGCATATATTTAGGAACTCTGTTTACTTTTTGCTGGTACCAAAAGAGAGTCGGGGTGAGCTGTGTTTGATATGTGCAGTTGATTATTACAGTTCCACCTTCATAAACAGTCTGAACTCTTGTTTTCTGCTCAACACTGTCCTGTGATTCTATTCCTGTAGATTCAAATCATGAACAACATCAGCAAAGAAATATCATAAACATTCAAAATAACTTTGTAGTATTACAAAGAGTATTTAAGAGTATTAAAAAGAATTACTCACAAAAAATGTTACTTACCCCAGATATATATGAAAACAATGATAGTTTGTTTTATCCAGTCTGTCATATTTCTTGCTTTAAAAATGAAGTCTAATATAAATCCAGATCTTATGCTCACCCCGATCTAGTCTGTGACAGAGTGACTGTATATACTCTAGTGAGCAAGTGCACTTGATCTACACTACACAGTTTGTTTGAAGAGGTTCCTTTGACTCCTCCCTCTGGCACATTCAAAAACATCTGAAATCCAGGTTAATGACCAAAAAATACATGAAAATGTAAAACATATTCAGCACATTGTTCATCATAGTTTATTTTGAATTTTGCTGTTGTGGACAAAGGCACAAGTTTATTTTATTGTGCTCATGAACTCGAAATTCATTTTATTCACGTATTTGTAATATTTTTTTCATATTAAAATTAATTTTAATTTTCTGGGAAAAAAATAATACTAATTAAAATGTAAATTAAAATGCTAGTTAATTACGGTGCTTTAAGACTGTGTATAAAACTAACCACACAAGTGTCTTTGAAGTTTTATGACAGACCTCAACAGGAATGGATAGATAGTGGTTTTGATGTGGTTTTCACTAGAAAAAATCAAAGTGGAAAAGAGCTTCGGGTTTTTGTATGACATGTTTCATGTTTTGTATCACTGGGCTAATAATACTCTTAGAGCACAATAATAGTGAGCTTTGCTGCTGCAGCCAGGGAGGAATTGGAGGTTAGGTGCCTTGATCAAGGGCACCTCAGTCACATACAAGCCGGTACCAAGACTCAAACCCACAACAACCTTCAGGTTACAAGTCCAACTCTCTAACCATTAGACCACAACTGCCCTGTTTTGCTGTTTAACAGATTAAAAAGAATTTGACTCATTTTAGAATGTTGCTTTATTTTATGTTTTGATCCTTTTTACATTAGATTACTTAAATTCTCTCTCTCATGCCTCTCATTGTAACAGGTTTTTGTAGAGAGCTGAGTCTGATACAGCAGCAGAGGAGATCTTCAGAATCACATGTTCCCTTTTTGTCACATTAACAGTGAATCTTGGATCTACAACAGAGCGCTGAGCATCTTTTGCAGTGTCGTAGGTGAGTACAATAAATTCAGGTTTTGATCTTCCATACTGACGGTACCAGTGGAGATAATCTGTAGTGCTAGAGTCAGTAAAACTACAGGATAATGTAACACTTGAACCCTCCTCAGCAAAAACATTGACTTTGTTTGGTTTGATGACATTTCCAAAGACAGCAACTGAAAAAGAAGAGGTACATTTGTTTTGTTATTTTCTTCTTTTAATAATCTACCAAATAATCAGCCAAATAAATATAGATACCGGTTGAGACACAGAACAGGATAACTGAGTGAAGATCCATTGTACAAGTGTTCACTCTGAGAAGAGTCAGACTGAATCTTTTCTACCACAGTCTCTGTCAGACATAACTACATCATGTCAGATCTAAGTCCCTCCTCTTTTGACGCTTCAAGACAAAAGAAAAGCTTTATTTTGTTGGAATATTTTTTCTTAGGGCCTGGCTCATTACTGCTATATATGTGAAACCAATTTTCTGTCCACTATTGTTAAGATACAGATAAATTCTAAGTAGTAATAATTGTAAATATTCTAAGTGGGTGCATAGTAGATTTTGTTACACAAGTTGAAATTAACATTAGTCCTATTTTAGTGTCAGACAGTCTGTCACAGGCAGATTTTTTTTTAAAAACACATTAAGCTTTATGTTTTTTGCAAATGTAACATGAATGAAGTGTTGCACAACTGTAGTACATTTCTTTAACACACAGTTGCAACCCTAAGCCCTTTTAAGCATTTTTACCTTTTACTTTTCTGTCCTTTTATTCCTTTTATAAAACATTTCTTCCCTCAACCTCACGCAGGTGTTTGCAGTTATTATCTCACATTGAGGTTTTGATTTGGTTTTCATAATAATAGCTTCAACGTAAAAAAAATGGCTTGTAGTTTTTGTTTCATGTTTTGTATCACTGGGTTTCAACTCTTAAAGCACAGTAATAGAGAGCTGAATCTGACACAGTCACACTACTAATAATGACTTCAGTCATTATGCGAGAAGTGCTTGACTGGAATCGAGGATCAGAGCTGTGCTTAGCACGGTTTGATCGTGCTCCTTCATATAATAAATATTGAGGTTCTCCATTAGGATATTGTCTGTACCAGTACAGACGTACATATTCACTGTTTGAATCATATGAGCAGCTCAGTGTAACAGGCTCTCTTTCTGCTTTGATGATGCTCGTCCCTTTATTTGGTTCAATTTTGTCCACAGCCGTCACATCTCCAAACATTAAGCCCAATATTAACTCGTTTTGTTTTATTTTAAACACTGTATATCACTAAAGATATAAATTACAAGTGTGTTGAAAGAAAATCAATAAAATAGCTGATAGCAGCTAAATGATCTGAAGTAATCATAAATGCCACACCTGATGCCATAATGAAAAGCAGCAGCATGTATTTGTTCATGGTGAATATGATCAGATCAGTCGTGTGTTATTTCTCTCTGTGCTCTGACTGTGTGTTACTGATGCTTTCTGCTATTCAGTTATCAAGACATTCAGAAACTTCCTGATCTCTGTGAATGTGAAATCAGTGACAGCTCTGAACCTTCATTTAATAGTATGTTTAATGGTGTGACATATGAAAAAAAGTACACCAAAAATATGCATGCCTTTCGGTCACTTTTCACATGATATTAAAAATGTAATATAAATTTGACAAATTCTGTTATTGCAGTTCCTATGAAATGTCTGAGAACACTGCCACCTTGTGGCACATTATACCTGCACATTGTGTTACACATGATAATAGATTGAAACTTGAACTATTAGCTACTTTTGTATGGTTTTAAAGTAATTAGCAATATTACCATGCTTCGTTCAATTTTTAATGTCACAATGATTTCACATTAATCCATTTCAGTTATACATATGTAAATTTGGGTTCATTAACTTGTATTAGGCTAGTTTATTTCTTTTCATTCACTTATAGTATCATTCAGCTTACTAACTTTATTTATGGGTTTTCTTTTAACCTTTGACTCTGTATCCATTGATTGTTCTCATTGGATTAAATGAAATAAAGGCAATCAAGCAATTAAATAATAGATATATGAAAAGCCTCAAATGTATTTTTTTTCATTATAATATAATTTTATAATAATATAATTTTTTGTATTATAATAAACATATTGATTGAATGCATCTCTTACCCATGCAAAGTTGGATTATTATCCAGGTAAAGAGAAACATGATGTCTTCAGAGAGAGTGATGACAACAAAAGTATCTGAATAACTGTTTTTACTCTCATACTCTCAGTGTGAATAAGCTTCACCCACTGCTGTAGTGTGTTTATTTTGTAAAAATAGAGAATATATATATATAGACAGCACACTAAACAGCAGTAAAACACATGCACATCCTGGACTGACAGAAAAACTGAGCTTAAGGTTTTGTTTAAACATTTTTTTTTCACTGTTGTTTGATCCAATTGAGAGTTTATGAAGCATGTAAACTGGGAATCTTAACAGAATCTTGTGTATAGATATGTTCCAGTGAAGTTACATTTAACAATGAAGTTTTACCAAGAACTGCAGTCTTTGAAAGTAAATACAAGATCACAAGATGGCGCCGCAAATGTCAGCCACGACGCTGAGCTCCGCAATTCTTCTGATGTTTTTGTTTGTTTGTTCTGTGTTTTGTCATTCTTCTTCTATAAGTTTTTATCAGAGACGAACAACTTAACATTAATCAACACATTCCAGACAATATTTTTCCGGTTTTTGATTATTCGGACATTTTGTTGGACATTCTAGTCGGAGGTACAGCTGTGTTGTTCAAACGCATGTATAGACGCAGAAGAGGGAAACACGCCGGCGCCCTGGTTAAGCTCCGCGCGCGCGGCATTCGAACTGCGCTCCCAAGAGTTCATCACGCGAATGTCCGTTCCCTTCCTAACAAAAAGGATGAACTTCTTCTCCTCACCCGCACCAACAAGGACTTTTCAAACTCTGCTGCACTGTGCTTCACTGAAACCTGGCTGAGTGAAGCCATTCCGGATAACGCGCTTCATCTGCCGGGCTACCAGCTATTCAGAGCGGATCGCATCGGGGAGTTAACGGGGAAAACGAGAGGTGGTGAGATGTAACAACGCTAAAAGGTATGTTGTCCTAACCTAGAGGCACTCTTCATAAACTGTAAACCTTTATACTCGCCGCGGGAGTTTTCTTCTTTCATTCTGGCGAATGTGTACGTTTCTCCGGACCAGAGTCGGTGTTCTGACGATTTGTGCTACCCTGTCAGATTTTGCTACCTCCCATGATATTAATAAGGTGTGAGGCTTTATTAACATGTACACCTACCCCAACCCTAAACCTACCCTTACAGTAGGATAAATACAGTGTTGGTACCATAATCTGATAGGTAGCATTATTTGTCAGAACACCAGCCCAGCACTGATGAGGGGGCGGCTGAGGTGACGAAAGGGGGCGATGACGTCAGTGTTGCCAGACGTAGGATAATTCTCGTATTTGTATGATAATTTTGACCTCTTTACGATGTACGATCAATAATGAAAAAAATCCCATAATGTACGATAATTTCATAATATTATGACAATTCAAATGATGGTAGTTGTAGTCATAGGGCTTCTATATTTATACACGAAATCGGCTCATTACAGACACTCTAAATGCGCTCGTGCACACCTCAGAGTGTGTTAAGAATGCAGGAGGGTGCCCTGCTTTAAAGCCAACGAGCACTATGTTGCGGTCCATGACGACAAGAACCCCCTCAACATCTGGCAACACACAGGCTTCCGATGACAGCGGCTCAGATGTGGAGTTAACCGCTAAAGTTCTGTCATGACAACTCTTAGAGGGATTGGCATGGTAATGTACATGACAATGTTAATGTATTTGGTCTTGGCGAAATAGATCTGCTATGCTGCTGCTGCTGCTGCTGCGGCAGAGCAAGCACCGAGATTTGCTACTGCCAATACATCCACAACATGCTGCTGTGAGCATGTAAGACATACTGCTGCTGCACATATAACATATATGAATAACCCCCATAGCATACATGATCACCCCATAGCAGATCTATACAGGTGGAGCTGGGGAAGGTGGAGGGTTTCTGAAGTGTGCTGCTACTGCTACAGCAAACATTTGCAAGTATTTGAATGTTGAGCAGCGAGCTCATTTGGCTACCAATACAGGAGAGAACCAATCAGCTGTGACATGTCATAATGATGTTATTATGTCATATTGAGTTAGATCTATCGGACTGCGTCATCTAGAGTTTCATGCCAGAACTTTGTATTTCTAATGCTGACTTGCATATCATTTTCTTAAAAAAACATAAATAACCTTCATTTACATAGTCATCACCACTATTTTTTGGCTGACAAACTAAGAAGAAAATGTTACCATCAACAGTTTAGTTACCAACATTCTTTAAAATGTCTTCTTTTGTGCTTAACAGAAGAAAGAAACTCATACAGGTTTGGAACAACTCAAGGGTGAGAGTAAATTATGACAGAATTTTCATTTTGGGGTGAAGCCTTAAGAGCACAGAACTTGGTGATGCAGTTAGTGCGACTACAACATTCTCCACACACATCAACTGTGTTTTTTCTTTTTTTTTCTTTAAATACAAGCCATGATCAAAATTAACAGTTTTCGTTTCCTAGCTCTCCGGCACTGAACATGTCATAGATTGATGATGTAAAACTTGATGAAATTTTTTAACAGACCTAGTTCAACCTCGGACAGGTGTGACCACATATTTTATTACATTCAGAGCTGGCTAGATTGTGGTTTTCACTAGATATTTTCAAAGTGAAAAGAGCGTCCGGTTTTTGTACATGTCTTATGTTTTGTATCACTGGGCTGCTACTCTTAGAGCACAATAATAGTGAGCTGAATCTGACAGATGAACATCAGTAATAGTGAGTTCAGTGGATGTACGTGTTGCAGCTGAATGAAACCGATTATCAAAGGTGTATTCATAATCACCCTCTGACCGAGCATTTTTGTATAATAAGAATTGTGGTTCTCTGTTGTGATACTGTCTGTACCAGTAAAGCCGAACATATTCACTACTTATACTATATGAAATAATGAAAAAAATCCCATAATGTACGATAATTTCATAATTTTATGACAATTCAAATGATGGTAGTTGTAGTCATAGGGCTTCTATATTCATACACGAAATCGGTTCATTACAGACACTCTAAATGTGCTCGTGCACACCTCAGAGTGTGTTAAGAATGCAGGAGGGTGCCCTGCTTTAAAGCCAACGAGCACTATGTTGCGGTCCATGACGACAAGAACCCCCTCAACATCTGGCAACACACAGGCTTCCGATGACAGCGGCTCAGATGTGGAGTTAACCGCTAAAGTTCTGTCATGACAACTCTTAGAGGGATTGGCATGGTAATGTACATGACAATGTTAATGTATTTGGTCTTGGCGAAATAGATCTGCTATGCTGCTGCTGCTGCTGCTGCGGCAGAGCAAGCACCGAGATTTGCTACTGCCAATACATCCACAACATGCTGCTGTGAGCATGTAAGACATACTGCTGCTGCACATATAACATATATGAATAACCCCCATAGCATACATGATCACCCTGTAGCAGATCTATACAGGTGGAGCTGGGGAAGGTGGAGGGTTTCTGAAGTGTGCTGCTACTGCTACAGCAAACATTTGCAAGTATTTGAATGTTGAGCAGCGAGCTCATTTGGCTACCAATACAGGAGAGAACCAATCAGCTGTGACATGTCATAATGATGTTATTATGTCATATTGAGTTAGATCTATCGGACTGCGTCATCTAGAGTTTCATGCCAGAACTTTGTATTTCTAATGCTGACTTGCATATCATTTTCTTAAAAAAACATAAATAACCTTCATTTACATAGTCATCACCACTATTTTTTGGCTGACAAACTAAGAAGAAAATGTTACCATCAACAGTTTAGTTACCAACATTCTTTAAAATGTCTTCTTTTGTGCTTAACAGAAGAAAGAAACTCATACAGGTTTGGAACAACTCAAGGGTGAGAGTAAATTATGACAGAATTTTCATTTTGGGGTGAAGCCTTAAGAGCACAGAACTTGGTGATGCAGTTAGTGCGACTACAACATTCTCCACACACATCAACTGTGTTTTTTCTTTTTTTTTCTTTAAATACAAGCCATGATCAAAATTAACAGTTTTCGTTTCCTAGCTCTCCGGCACTGAACATGTCATAGATTGATGATGTAAAACTTGATGAAATTTTTTAACAGACCTAGTTCAACCTCGGACAGGTGTGACCACATATTTTATTACATTCAGAGCTGGCTAGATTGTGGTTTTCACTAGATATTTTCAAAGTGAAAAGAGCGTCCGGTTTTTGTACATGTCTTATGTTTTGTATCACTGGGCTGCTACTCTTAGAGCACAATAATAGTGAGCTGAATCTGACAGATGAACATCAGTAATAGTGAGTTCAGTGGATGTACGTGTTGCAGCTGAATGAAACCGATTATCAAAGGTGTATTCATAATCACCCTCTGACCGAGCATTTTTGTATAATAAGAATTGTGGTTCTCTGTTGTGATACTGTCTGTACCAGTAAAGCCGAACATATTCACTACTTATACTATATGAGCAGCTCAGCTTGACAGTTTCTCCTTTTTTAGAGAATTTTTCTGTCCCTTTATCCGGATCAATGTTGTCTCCAGCCACCAAACCTGTGAACGATACAATTTTGATTTATGAAATCAAGGTAGAAAAAAATAATATCACAAACACACTTTACTTTTTGAGGAAAAGAGTAATCAGTCAAATCAAGCCATTAAAGGATTTGGAGTTTGAGACTTTAAAACAATGGAAATATTTATGTACAGATTTTCATTAATTATTCAATAAATAATGTACCTGTTCCCACAATGAGAATCAGTATAAAGCATCTATCTATGTTCAATCAGATCAGTTCAGTTCTCTGTTGAGTCTCTCAGTGCTCTGAGCAGTAAGTCACTGCAGATCAGTCAGAAACACACACAGGAACTTCCTTCTCTCTGAACTTCCTGCTGCTGTTCACTTTCATCCATATGGTGCTGTATAGTGTGTGTGTGTGTGTGTGTGTGTGTGTGTGTGTGTGTGTGTGTGTGTGTGTGTGTATGTGTATACACACACATACATACATACAAACATACATGTTCATATGTAGCCTATATATATGTATGCAACATTCATATTCTGCACAGGAGCAGCCCAAGTGTTTTTGTATGTGGTTCAAGTTTTGCTTTTGGTATCCTTATGATGATCCAATGAGGAGCTTGTGTATACCATTGACAGCTGTTGTATTATCACATGTAATATTGAGCACTTCCTGCCCTCTTCTGGTTAACTGCAAGTATGCTGCATAAGTGGCATCTCAAGTTTAAGTCAAGTTAACTTTACTGTCAGTCTGCTATGTGTGGAAACATAAAAAGAAAACGAAATGTTGTGCCTCAAAGGACCACAGTGCTAGATATATAAACATATATAAACCTACACATAGTTAAAATATTGAAAGAAGTAATCTAACTATAGCTATACTTTACATAGATACTTTACATATGATATACATTAAACATATACTTTGAATTTACACATATAACAACACTGTGCAGTGGTATAGAAGGACAGTGCAAAAAGACAATCATGGCAAACAGTGCAAATAGAGAGAGTTCAAGATGACAAAGGCACAGGGACATAATAGACAGACTGTAGTGTATGTAAACACGTGTTTCTCAGGTGAGACAGCAAGTATGCTACTCAGATCTGTTAATGTAATTAAATATATTGTAATGTAATGAAAGATCCACACTTTAATTTTTTTGTTCCTCTGTTAATGAGCCAAATTTGTCTTTGAAATGACTCATCATTCCTTATAGCATTGATCTTTAAAGAGTTTTCATAAGCATGAAAATATGATGCAAATATGAAGAATATTTTGAGCCAGATTTACTAAACTGCTATCCCATAAAAGCACAGATGGGTGATGAAAATTCAGTGAGTGATCTACTCACAATGTGCAAATTACACTGGAAAATTAGATAACTGAATGTAAACTTTCAAGTGAAAGAAACCTACTAAAATAGAATATATTTATGGGTAAAAGTGATTTTATAGCGAAAAAATAAATAAATTGCATATTGGTGTAATTTAGGCTGCTGTATCGTTTTTGTATGAGCGTTGCGTGTGTTTCAGTCACTGTGGGCTTCAGAGCACAGTAGTACACAGCAGAGTCAGACACACGCACATCCTGGATTGTTAGAGGAACTGCAGTTTTGTTTAGATTCGCATGAAATCTCCCCTTGAATTCTTCCTCACTGTTTCCAGATTTAGAGAATTTATTTAGCATGTGCTTGGGATTTCCATTGTCTTTCTGCTGGTACCAGAAGAGAGTCGGGCTTGGATAAGCAGTCTGATATGTACAGTCGATCGTTACAGTATCACCTTCAAAAGCAGATTGAATCCTTGTGTGCTGATCAACTTTGTCTTGAGAATTACATCCTGAAATTGAATGAAAACAGTATGACTAAATATACACATTACACACATAAGCAAAATGCATTTTAAATATATTTGAAAAGAATCGTTGATTTTGCTACTCACCCCAGATATATAAAACTATGATCACAATGGCACTTTTCCACAGTGCCATTATATACAGTTGAAATTGCTGACTTTTAAAAAAAATATGCAGAATGTGATGCATGTGATGATTCCCTTCCTCTTTCTACATCTGTTAAAGCAGCAATAAATTCAGATCACTTTGTCTGACTGCTGGGAGGAGCCTGTGCTACAGTCAGTGTCAATGAACACTGTAATACATTTACATTCACATTTAGTCATTTAGCAGACGCTTTTATCCAAAGCGACTTACAAATGAGGAAAATAAAAGCGGTCAAAACTAACAAAAAAGCAACAATATATAAGTGCAAATGACAAATCTCGGTTAGCCTAATGCAGTACACGTAGCAAGGTGTATATATATATATATATATTATACACACACATAAACACACACACACACACACACACACACACACACACAAAGAAAAACAAGTAGATAGAAGCAAATTTAATTTACGCTTACAGTCTTATGTACACTTCCACAACTCTTACCCTGCGTATGCAAATCTTTTAGGCATTAAATTACCTTTATACATGTGGAGGGGTATGTGTTGTGTCAGGAACCATGTTGAGATTAAGAGTGAGGAGGAAGTGATCCGAGGTGTGCAGTGGAGTAACCAGCACATGATATAATACTGTGTATATATAATGCCATATAACTTAATTCTGTGTAAATATGCAATGATTAATCTTAGAATGTACATACAGTATGCTTCCATGTGTTTGATTAGCCTATATTACATTATTCACTGAATCATACAGTTTTATTAAGACTTATTACACTGCTCACTACTGGTGCTATATTCATGTCTCTCATATCAAAACGCAGACTCGCACTCTCTTGTTCCAAACACAACTTGGCACCATCTTGCATTTAATGGCCTTAAAAAAGACCTCAGATGACTTCAGTATTAAAATGACCTTTAAGTTGTTAGTTTCTTTCTTGTTGCCAGTATTCTCTATGTTGTCATAGACTTTATGATAAGATATACAGGTAAGATTATAACTATTTAAATTCAAACATTTATTGGCAGTAAAATTTCTTTTATCACAGAAATTAATGATATATCAACACCATTTAATTATAAAGCATGGCCACATGTTGTTAATGTCACAAATGCATGTGGCTTTGCATTTGCTGAAGAGAAGTTTGGATTCATTTTTAGCAGGATTTAGCTGGACAAAGTTTGTCAGTGTTCAGTGTAGCTCAGTGTTCAAGAATAGACAAGAATAGTGCTGTTGACTAGGTAAATTAAGTTCTAACACTGATCTGCATATGATTTTCTTGAAAAAAAAAAAGATTAAAATGTAGCTATTAATGTAAGTATTCATACACTGAAGTTGTAAAGTGATATCCAGAACATCTTGTTAATGTTTCTTTGAAATTTTATAAAAGGCCTAATTTCACCTCACCCAGGTGTTACCACATATTTTATTACATTCAGGGCTGGTTAGATTGGGGTTTTGATTGTGGTTTTCACTAGATCAGTTCAAAGTGAAAGGAGCTTCAGGTTTTTGTATGACATGTCTCATGTTTTGTATCACTGGGCTCCTACTCTTAGAGCACAATAATAGCTGAATCGAACAACATTCTCATAATGTGTTAGTTATACTTTATGAATGTTCTAATAAATGTTTTAGAAACCTTTAAATAACATTGTAATAACGTCAAGAAAACTGGACATTTTAACATTCTTAGAATATAAAAAAATAAATGGTAAAATAATGTTATGTTTCAGGTGAAAAATGTTAGCAGAATATTGTAAGAAACAAATTTGTTACCTTTAATTAATGTTATAATCACAACAAGAAAACTGGAACTTTTAACATTCTTTCAATATTAAAAATAAAATTTCAAATAACATTATATTTAGGGTAAAAAATAAAGTTAGTAGAATGTTGTAAGAAACATTTTTGTAACATTTAAATTAAAAGGATCTAATTTTAACAAGTAAATCGAGTTTACATTTATATTTTTTTAATTTAGCCAATGTGATCTCATGATAATTCGTATGTATTTTACGTAAAATGTGGTTCTATAAAACGTACATTTACGTACGTTTTTACAGGCACTAAAACGTACAATACTGACGTATTTTCAGTATCTAAACGTACAAATACTTACGTATTTTAAGCATTTAAACGTACGAAACTGACGACACCTAAAAATGAATCCTTATGAATATTGAAATCGCGGCATTCATTTTATTATTAGTTGTTTTTAGTTGTCATATCAATTACCTTGTTTTCAATTGCATTATTAAATTGTTTACTTAATATGAAATGATATAACATTTAGTTTTGTTGTGTGATTTCTGCTGCCAGCTTGTTTCCAAGAATAGGCCTATAATGTTAAACAAGACTTCACTTTAAACCTTAAAATAAATAACATTTCTGCAATCGTTTAACCTTTACTTGTCA
>NW_015539837.1:441857-442272 GCF_001515605.1 Sinocyclocheilus anshuiensis | reverse complement strand
ACTTTGTTTGCCATGGGCCACAAAAGGCGTTTTCTCCGACATGCTGTGACTGACAATAGAACTATAAAATACACAAAAAACGCAACATAATTACTAGTGGTTCAACAGGTCACAAATCTCACGGTTCGGATCACATTACGGTTTTTGACCCACGGATCGGATCATTTTTCGGATCAGCAAGAAAAGAAAAATATTTCAGTTTAACTTGCTTTCCATTTATTTCTTTCTCTTTCTCTTCCACTATTTGAAGAGAACTAAACTGAGCTGGATGATGACATCACTGAATCAACAATGAACTGACGTTAACTGTTAACTGTTAACTGCATTATCGACACACTTTTTTCCTGTTTAACACTGTAAAGCTGCTTTGACACAATCTGTATTGTATAAAGTGCTATATAAATAAAGGTGACTT
>NW_015539837.1:404413-441685 GCF_001515605.1 Sinocyclocheilus anshuiensis | reverse complement strand
TATATATATATATATAATTTTGTGTATAAAATGAGTAATTAAAAGCAACATTCACATTCATTCCCCTTCCAGTTTGCATATTAGGCCAACCGGTCTATTGGTGATGCAGTCTCCATTGCTCTCCACTCGCCCTCTGCCACTTGGAAACAAAGGACTTTTATGTGAGAATGCTGTTCATAGATTTCACTTCAGCATTTACACCAACATCCATAGCAGTTAATACAGAAACTCGACCTGCTTGGCCTCAACACCTCCCTGTGTAACTGGTTGCTGGACTTGCTCACTGAGTTCGTGTCGGCAACAACACATCCAGCACCATCAAATTGAATACAGGGACAACAGCATCTCTATTTCTTTCGCAAAATGAGGAGAGCTAAATCCCCAGCACCCATGTGCTAATTGTACTGTGGCACCATTGAAAGCATCCTGACCAGCTGCATCACATTGTGGTTTGATAACTGCACCACCCACAACCAGAAAGCCCTGCAGCATATAGTGAATACAGCAGGAAAGATCATTGGTGCCACACTCCCTTCCCTTCTGGACACCTACAATACCCGACTAACCCGTAAAAAGCACTCAGCATAGTGGGTGACACCACCCACCCCTCACACGGCTGCTTTAGGCTTCTGCCATCTGAAGAACAGCTTCATCCACCAGGCTGTTAGGAAATTGAACTCTCTCCCCTCTCTGATGCACTGAATTGTAACTCCCCACCCCCAAACACACACATAATCACAGAATGCACCAGCCACTTTTACAACTGCTGCTCTCTCTTTTGCTTATTGTTTACACTACAATGTATATCAGAAAATCCTGAAGGAGAATGTCCGGCCGTCAGTTTGTGACCACAAGCTCAAGCGCACTTGGTTTATGCCGCAGGACAATGATCCAAAACACACCAGCAAGTCCACCTTTGAATGGCTGAAGAAAAACAAAATGAAGGTTTTGGAGTTGCCAAGTCAAAGTCCAGACTTAAATCCGATTGAGATGCTGTGGCATGACCTTAAACAGTCCATTCATGCTCAAAAGCCCTCCAATGTGGCAGAATGAAAACAATTCTGCAAAGAAGAGTGGGCCAGAATTCCTGTGAAAGACTCATTGCCAGTTATCGCAAACGCTTGATTGCAGTTGTTGCTGCAAAGGGTGGCACAACCAGTTATTAGATTTAGGGGGCAATTACTTTTTCACGTAGTGCCAGGCAGGTTTGGACAGCTTTTTTCCCTTAATAAATGAAATCATAATTTCAAACTGCAGTTTGTATTTACTCAGGTTTTCTTTGTGTAATATTAAAATTTGTTTGATGATTTGAATCTTTTAAGTGTGACAAATATGCAAACAATTAAAAAAACAGGAAGGCGGCAAAAACTTTTTCACACCACTGTATATTCAAACTCTCATGTGCCGTGATGTCTTTATTGTACGTATTGTATCTTATTTATTCTTAAAACTTGTCTGTGTCATGTTGGTGTCTAACACCGTGGATTTGAGAGAAACAGATTTTCAGTCCTCTGTATATCCTGTACATATAGCAGAATTGACAATAAAGTTGAATTTGACTTTGAACAGGAGAAGCACATGTTAAACTGTCTTGACTAAGTTTCAGCTCCTGTGTTTTTGTATGTGGTTTGACTTGACTTTTCTCTCTGTGGGCCTCAGAGCACAGTAGTACACAGCAGAGTAGACACACACAGATTCTGGATTGTCAGTGGAACTGAATCTGATGACACTTCAGAGTGAAATCTCCCGTGGAACTGAGCGTCATTATCTTCTCCTCCATATCTGTTTCTCCTCAGGATGTATTTAGGAAAGTTGTTTGCTCTCTGGATGTACCAGAATACATTTTCTTGTGCTGAATCTGTTTTATATTTACACTGTAATGTCACTGACTGTCCTTCAACTTCAATCACATGTTTGTCTGGCTGATCAACTGTGTCCTCTGATCTGCACTCTGTAAATGTTTAAGAATATTTAATGTACATTCCAATACAAAATATAACTTACATGAATGTGGAGCTGTATTAAAAAATAATTCATACCAAGAACAAATAGTGCGAAGAGAAATATATTCCTCAGACTGTGTAACATGACTGTGTATTTGTTGAAGTCTAGATAAATCAGTAAATATGAGAGATTAGCTTTTGGTATTGTAAAGATTATCCAAGGAGGAGCTTATGGAGACCAATAAAAGCTGCTGTATTGTTGAATGTAATATTGAGTACCTACTGCCCTCTTCTGGTTAACTGCAAGTATTGCGTAAACTGAAACCGTAGCATTTCAATGTAAATAAAGATAATTTTTTCTGAATTAAAGAATATTAAGAAGGATAACTTATAAGTAACTGGTGAACTAAAGGATTGTTTTGTAGGGATTTAATGTAATGTGTCTTTGATACTGCCACACAAATTCACATACTATAATAAAACGTGGCTGTTTTTAGAATCTCTGTTTCTCTCATTGTAACAGGTTTTTGTAGAGAGCTGATGTGTTTCCTGTTACTGTGGGCCTCAGAGCACAGTAGTACAGAGCAGAGTCTGATACAGCAGCAGAGGAGATCTTCAGATCAACGTGTTCTCTTTTTGTGACATTAACAGTGAATCTCGGATCAACAACAGAGCGCTGAGCATCTTTTGCAGTGTCGTAGGTGAGTACAATAAATTCAGGTTTTGATCTTCCATACTGACGGTACCAGTGGAGATAATCTGTAGTGCTAGAGTCAGTAAAATTACAGGATAATGTAACACTTGAACCCTCCTCAGCAAAAACATTGACTTTGTTTGGTTGGATGATATTTCCAAAGACAGCAGCTGAAAAAGAAGAGGTACGTTTGTTTTGTTACTTTCTTCTTTTAATAATCAACCAAATAATCAGCCAAATAAATATACATACCGGTTGAGACACAGAACAGAATAAGTGAATGAAGATCCATTGTGCAAGTGTTCACTCTGAGAAGAGTCGGACTGAATTTCTACCACAGTCTCTGTCAGACATAACTACATTATGCCAGATCTAAGTCCCTCCTCTTTTGACGCTTCTAAAGGAGAAGCTTTATTTTGTAGGAATAGTTTTTCTTAGGGCCTGACTCATTGCTTCTACCATTATGTGAAACAAATTTCCTGTCCATTATTGTTAAAGATAAATTCTAAATAGTAATAATTGGGTGCATAGTAGATTTTGTTACACAAGTTAAAATTAACTTTAGTCATATTTTAATGTCAGACAGTCTGTCACAGCAAGATTAAAAAAAAAACTACATGAAACATATTCTTGTATAATATGGGGAAGCTTTGTTTTTTGCAAATGTAACATGAATGAAGTGTTGCACAACTGTAGTAAATTTTTGTAACACAGTTGCAACCCCTTTTTACCTTTTTTGTTGTTGTTGTTGTTGTTGTTGTTGTTGTTGTTCTTTTTTCCTTTCATAAAACATTTTTCCAATTAACCTCACACAGATGTTTGCAGTTATCATCTCACACTGAGGTTTTGATTTGGTTTTCATAAGAGTTTCAAAACGTTACCGTCAACAGTTTGGTTACCAACATTCTTCAAAATGTTTTCTTTGCTCAACAGAAGAAAGATAATCATGCAGGTTTGGAACAACTTGAGGGTGAGAGTAAATTATGACAGAATTTTCATTTTTGGGTGAACTATCCCTTTTAAGAGCACAGAACCTGATGATGTCGTTAGTGCGACTACAACAAACTACCACTTGCTCCACACACATCGTCTTTGTTTTTTCCTTCTTTTTTTTTTTTTTTAATACATGCCATGATCAAAATTAACAGTAGAGACCTTTTTGTTTACTAGCCGGCACTGAACATGTCATGGATTGATGATGTAAAGCTTGATTAAATTTTTAAAAGCTTGCGCTTTTTAAAACTCGTAATAAAGCGGTGAATGAATGATCTTTTCAGAAATGACGCTGATTGACAGAACAAGTTTATATTTAGAATACATTGCAATCACTCTAAAATAGATTACGACAACTCACACACCTGCATTAGGAGCTGTACTTCTTTTCGTGCCTATTTAGCCATTTGCATCGCACAGTTCGCAGCACCTGAAGGATGCGTTCGTTACGCAGACATCCAGAAGGCGGTACCCGCTTTGAAACTGCAACATTAATTGGTTTAATTGCAGATGAGTGCGCAAACATTCAGAAGGTGGGACCCGCTTTGAAACTGCAACATTAATTGGTTTAATGAGTGACAATTCAACTACATCCAATGAACTATGAGGCTAGTATTTCTGCCCGTCTTGACTGGTGGACTAGCATATAGGAGATGCTATGGTTATGGAGGCCCCTCAGGCCCTAGGCAATCGCCTGCTCCTATAGCTAGCGCCGGCCCTGCTGCTATGTTCATTATTACCTCTAACAACAAAACACCTCAATCGCTTAGGAGACATTCTTGTCTACAACCGTTCTGGAAACAATGGCATTGAATCAATGGCGGACTGATGACAGCTCACTCAGGACGGAGCTGTGATAAAATCAAAGACTGACACCACTGTCAATCAACAATTGTGGGAACGGCCTTGGCCAGTGTGACGTCACACTGGCAGGAATCTGAGAACGGCTTGATTTGAGAAAGGGGTAATGATTTTAGGAGATTATAAAAAAAAACACTGGGTGGATTTTTATCATTTATGTTCAAACAACATGTAAAAGTGCATTTCGCATCCGATGACCCCTTTAAAGTTTTTGTACGACATGTTTCATGTTTTGTATCACTGGGCTATAGTGCACAATACTAGTGAGCAGAATCAGATAGATGTACATCAGTAATAGTGAGTTCAGTGGATGAACATGATGTAGCCGAATTAAACCGATCATCAGAGGTATCTTCATAATCACCCGATGACCGTGCATTTTTTGTATGATAAGAATTGTGGTTCTCTGTTGGGATACTGTCTGTACCATGTAAAGCCACACATATTCTCTACTTGTACTATATGAGCAGCTCAGCTTGTCAGTTTCTTTTTCCTTAGAGAATTTTTCCATCCCTTTATCTGGATGAATGTTGTCTCCATCCACCAAATTAACCTATACGATTTTGATTTATGAAATCAAGGTAGAAAAAAATTATATCACAACACACTTTACTTTTTGAGGAAAAAAGCAATCAGTCAAATCAAACCATTAAAAGATTTGGAGTTTGAGACTTTAAAACCATGGAAATATTTTTGCACAGATTTTCATTAATTGGGCTGTTCAATAAATAATGTACCTGTTCCCACAGTGAGAATCAGTATAAAGCATCTGTCCATGTTCGATCAGTTCAGTTCTCTGTTGAGTCTCTCAGTGCTCTCAGCTGTAAGTCACTGCAGATCAGTCAGAAACACACAGGAACCTTCTGCTGATTTTCACTTTCATCCATATGGTGACGTATACTATGTATATTTGTGTGTGTGTGTGTGTGTGTGTGTGTGTGTATAAATACAAACATACATGTTCTTATGTATGTATGCAAGATTCACATTCTAAACAGGAGCATCTCAAGTGTTTTTGTATGTGGTTTGACTTGAGTTTTGCTTTTGGTATTCTAATGATCCAAGGAGGACCTTATGGATACCAATGACAGCTGCTGTATTGTCAAATGTAATATTGAGCACCTACTGCCCTCTTCTGGTTCCCTCTACAAGTATACAACTACAATACATTTATGGATAAAAAGGGTTTTATAGAGAATAAATGAAAAAATTAAATTACATAATCATGTAATTTATGCTGATTCATAGTTTTTGTATGAGTGTTGAATGTGTTTCAGTCACAGTGGGCCTCAGAGCACAGTAGTACACAGCAGAGTCAGACACACGCACATCCTGGATTGTCAGAGGAACTGCAGTTTTGTTGAGATTCACATTAAATCTCTCCTTGAATTCTTCCTCGCTGTTTCCAGACTTAGAATATTTATTTAACATGTACTTGGGATTTCCATTGTCTTTCTGCTGGTACCAGAAGAGAGTCGGGTTTGCATAAGCAGTCTGATATGTACAGTCGATCGTTACAGTATCACCTTCAAAAGCAGATTGAATCTTTGTATGCTGATCAACTTTGTCTTGAGAATTACAACCTGAAACAGAATTTTAAAAATAGGAATAAATATGCACATTACACACATAAGGAAAATTCATTTGAAATATATTTGAAAAGAATCATGGATTTTGCTACTCACCCCAGACATATAAAACTATGATCACAATGGCACTTTTCCACAGTGCCATCATATACAGTTGAAATTGCAGACTCTTAAAAAATATGCAGAGTGTGATGCATGTGATGATTCTCTTCCTCTTTCTGCATCTGTTAAAGCAGCAATAAATTCAGATCACTTTGTCTGACTGCTGGGAGGAGCCTGTGCTACAGTCAGTGACAATGAACACTGATACGAGAGTTTTGCTTTTGGTGCTATAATGATGATCCAAGGAGGAGCTTGTGGAGACCTATAAAAGCTGCTGTACTGTCAAATGTAATATTGAGTACCTACTGCTCTCTTCTGGTTAACTACAAGTATATTGTGTAATTGGGATTACAAGCTTAATTCAAGTCAAGTTTATTGTAATTCCCCAGGAACTAAATGTTGTGCCTCACAGGACCAAGGTGCAAGATTTATAAACATATATAAACTTACACATAGCTCAACTATTAAAAGAAGTAATCTATATACTTTACATATACTTTAAACAAATACAATCCATAACACTGTGCAGTTGTGTGGAAGGACAGTGCAAAAAGAGATATTTAGGGAAAACAGTGCAAATGGAGAGAGTTCAAGATGGCATAAAGGCAATGGGACATAATAGACAGACTGTAGTGTATGTACAAGTAAACATGTCTTTTAATGTAATAAAAGATCTGCACTATTTTTTGTTTGTCTGTTTGTTTATGAGCCAAATTTGTCTCTGACTCATCATTCCTTAGCGCATTGATTTGTAAAGAGCTTACCATAAGCAGGAAATATAATGCAAATATGAGGAATATTTTGGGCCAGATATACTAAACAGGGTAAAAGATATAACAGGGCATGAGACTGCAATCCCATAAAAGCACAAATGGGTCTTGAAAATTCAGCGGGTGATCTACTGACAATGTGCAAATTGAAGAACACAGACACAGCCAGTGCATTTCCATAATGGCCAATGCAACCAAGACCAGCACAAATGAGCAACTATCACAGCCATGTCAAATTCAAAATTGGTTAAGACATATTTTTTGGGGGGCCCTTAATGGTTCAAATATCAGGAAATTGACTACCGCAAACCTCAGTAAATCACACTACAATCACATTTTTGCACATGCGTATACATTCAAAAGATAGATTTTAGCCATAATTATAGTGATTATTTTAGTCGCATAAACAGTATAAAATCACCCGAAACCAACAGTAAGATAAAATTAATAAAAATATAAATGTAACTAAACTGTAAACTAAAATTAGATCATGTAAACTGAATGTAAATTTTAAGTGAAAGAAACCTACTAAAATAGAATATATTTATAGATGAAAGGGGTTTTATAAATGAATTCATAGACTAAGACGAACAAATTTAATTGCATAATGATGTAATGTATGCTGTTGCATTGTCAGAGTTTTTGTGTGAGTGTTGAGTGTGTTTTAGTCACTGTGGGCTTCAGAGCACAGTAGTACACAGCAGAGTCAGACACACGCACATCCTGGATTGTCAGTGGAACTGCAGTTTTGTTGAGAGACACATGAAATCTCTCCTTGAATTCTTCCTCACTGTTTCCAGATTTAGCGGATTTATTTAGCATGTGCTTGAGGATTCCATTGTCTTTCTGCTGGTACCAGAAGAGAGTCGGGTTTGCATAAGCAGTCTGATATGTACAGTCGATCGTTACAGTATCACCTTCAAAAGCAAACTGAATCCTTGTGTGCTGATCAACTTTGTCTTGAGAATTACATCCTGAAATTGAATAAAAACATTATGAATAAAAATGTTCTCATTGGCTGCAAAAAAATATGCACATTCACACATAATGAAAAAGAACCATTATTTAATTGTTCTACTCACCCCAGATATATTAAACTATAATCACAACGACACTTTTCCACAGTGCCATTATCTACAATTGAAATCACCAACTCTTAAAAAATATAAAGAGATGTTGTGATCCTCTTCTTCTTTCTGTGTCTGTTAAAGCAGCAATAAATTCAAAACACTTTCTGACTGCTGGGAGGAGCCTGTGCTACAGTGAGTGTCAGTGAAGACTGTATTTTTTATATATATATATATATATATATATATATATATATCAATATGACTTAATTGTGTTTATATGTACAATGATTAATCTTACAACATAGCTTCCATGTATTTGATTAGCTTATATACTTTATTCACTGAAACACACTGTACAGTATGTTATTAGACTGCTCTGAATTATTTGACTGATTGGTCAAATGTGCCAATCTTATATTTCCTAATATTTCCATAGCAATGCTGTATAGTCCTATCGGTCTGCTCATCACAGTAACTGAAACCAGAGCGGACTCTCTTGTTTGAAACAAAGGCAACTGGAACTATCATGCGTCTCAGTCATGAATGTTCTTGAAAATGATCTCAGATGACTTCAGCATTAATATTACTATTAAATTGTTGCAGTGTTCTTCTCTTTCTGTATGTTGTCATGGATTTTCAGTTGCAGATAAAATTATAAAATAAACTCAACTTTAACTATAGGCCTAATACAAATTTGTTACCAAGGAATTCAGCCATTAAAAGTAAATTCCTTATTCAAATTAACATAGTTTATGTACAGCAGGCAATATTAGTCTAATAAGTTTTTCAATCACAATTGTTTCAGAAGTTACACACAGCAGGATCTTAAATAAACAGTTGCCACAAACATCATTATGCAACACAGTGGCCAGCATCTGAAATTACAGTGGTATTGTATTGTGATGCTGAAATAGAATGAAACCTCCCCAAAAAAATCTTCTTTAATGTTCAACATAAGAAAGAAACTCATACAGGTTTGGAACGATATGAGGGTGAGTAAATGATGACAAAATTTTCATTTTTGGGCGAACTATTCCTAAGACATGCATTAGTGTACTGAAGTAACCACATGGAACATGATATCCTGAATGTGTTTTAATGTTTCTTTGAAGTTTTATAACAGGCCTAATTTAACCTCTGACAGGTGTGGCCACATGTTTTATTACGTTCTGGGATAATAGATATTGGTTTTGATTGTGGTTTTCACTATCGGTTCAAAGAGCTTCAGGTTTTTTTTTTTTGGCTTAAATTCTCGATGTCTTTGCATTTTTCACTCTGACTAATTTCTTTTAATTTATAGCAAACATGGAAATATTGACTGATGAAAATATGAACAATATTTATTATTTATAGTCTTATTATTTATATTGTTTATTATTTATAGCTATTTTTATAATCAGAATTTGGAACCAGCAAGAGCACCATGTGATTGTCTGCGCTGTATATTACACTGAGAATCATTTGAGATATTTTAACATTTGTTACATTAGATTTTTTTTAAAGAAGATATTCTAAATTTATTTGTCAACTAGGAATTACTTCATCTGTATATTGCCAAATATTGGCTCACTTTAGAATGTTACATTTTGATTATATTTAGTTTTTCCAATAGACTGATTAAATGGTCTACCTTTTGATTTTGGTAGATACCTGTGATTTTTCCATCCTATTATTTTTCTGACACACATAATATTGTAATGGTCAGTTACAGCTTCTTTCTCTTTGTCTTCATCTCTGTCTCTGTGTTTGTCTCTTTTCTCTCATTGTAACAGGTTTTTGTAGAGAGCTGATGTGTTTCCTGTATGAGCACAGTAGTACAGAGCAGAGTCTGATACAGCAGCAGAGGAGATCTTCAGATCCACATGGTTTTTTTCCCTTTTTTCAACTTTAACAGAGAATCTTGGATCAACATCAGACCGCTGAGGTTCTTTTGCACTACCAAAGGTGAGTACAAGAAATTCAGGTTTTGATCTTTCATACTGACGGTACCAGTGGAGATTATCTGTAGCTCCAGGGTAAAGACTACAGAATAATGTAACATTTGAACCCTCCTCATAAACAACATTGGTTTTGTTTGGTTTAATTACATTTCCAAAGACAGCAGCTGAAAAAGAAAACATTTGTAAGAGTATGTTTGTAAATTTTTAGTGAGATATAAAAAATGTATAATTAACCAAATTAATACTTACCAGTTGAGGCACAGAACAGAATAACTGAATGAAGATCCATTGTACAAGTGTTTACTCTGAGAAGAGTCGGACTGAATAGTTTCACAGTCTCTGTCAAACACGATTACATCATGTCAGATCTGTGAACACTGAGTCCCTCCTCTCTGAGCAACATTATACCTATATAACTTCTGTTCTGTAAGTTCAATTCTGTTGTTCACTGCTGCAGTTTCTATTGAATGTCTGAGAACACTGCCATCTTGTGGCACAATGTGTTACACATGATGATCCATGAAACGTATAGGCTATACTTTTCTATGGATTTGATGTAATTAAGAATATTAGCTTTAAATGTAAAGTTGATTTAATATTTTTATTTGCAGTTTTGCACCTGTTGATTTGGATTCAATATTTGTTTGTTTTTTTTTTTGTTTGTTTTTTTATCAGATTATTTTATCAGACCTATTAATACTCTACATACAGTTGCTCTCTTAGTCTTTGTCTCTGTATGTGTGTGTGTGTGTGTGTGTGTGTGTGTGGTGTTGTAATTTTACTAGATAAAAGGGAAGGATTTTGTACAGTGTTTATTGAGTTTCCTGTCACTGTGGGCCTCAGAGCACAGTAGTACAGAGCAGAGTCTGATACAGCAGCAGAGAAGATCACCAGATCCACACGTTTGATTTCTTTTTTAGCTTCTGAATATAGACGAAGTTCAGGCTCAGATTTGCTAGAATATTCAGTGACAAGAAGTAAAAACTCTGGTTTTGCTCCGGGATACTGGCGATACCACTGGATATTAGCATTAGTGCCACTAGTAAGACTGTAGTTACAGGACAGAGTAACATTTTCACCATCAGAATCATGTTTTTCTGGAAACCACGGTTGTATTGTGTCACCAAAAGAATTTCCTGTGCAAAAGAAAAGGACCCTAATTAATTAAACAATAAAACACATTTATACACTGTATAAAGCTAAATGGATTTTATTTAAGGATTTTTTTTTTTCATAATAAGCATATTGATTGAATGAATATCTCTTACCCATGCAAAATTGGATTATTATACAGGTGAAAAGAAACATGATATCTTTACAGAGACAGTGATGACAACAATATAATCTTTATAACTGTACTGTAGCTGTTTCACTCCTCACACTCTCAACAATAAGCTCCACCCACTGCTGGAGTGTGTTTATTCTAGTTAAAACATGCTCATGCTGTTTCAGAGCTCTTAGTTCCTATCAGGATGTATATGTGTTTCGGTCACAGTGGGCTGCAGAGCACAGTAGTAAACAGCAGAGTCAGACACACACACATCCTGGATTGACAGAGAAACTGAACTTGAGGATTTGTTGAGATCTGCATGAAATCTTTCCTCAAATTCTTTTTCACTGCTGCTTGATCCAGTCGAGAGCTCCCCCCCCCTCCAACCCCTGCCAGTACAAGACTCGAACTCGCAACCTTTAGGTTACGAGTCCGACTCTCTAAACATTAGGCCACGACTTCCCCTAATTCCCCTCTTGTGTATGAAAGAAATAATGTTGTTCTTATATGTTCTTATCTAAGGATAATAAAAATGTGTTACATTTAACAGTTAAGTTACTTACCAAGAACTGCAGCCATTAGAAGTAAATTCCTCAGCCAGATTAACATAGTTGACAGAATGTGCAGCAGGCAATATTAGTCTGAAGTTTACCAGCACGCGGTTGTTTGCAGACATTACACACATACAGCAGGAACTTAAATGAGTAGTTTCCACTAACATCATCAATTATGCAACACAGTGGCCAACTTCTGAAATGACATAGTTTTAATTAAATTATAAAGTGTTCTACTCAGAGATAAAAAGCTGAAATAATTTGAGAACTCCCTATCTGACTTTTAACTTTTTTTTTCTGTACAAGAGTGAAAACAAATATTTTTTAAAATGTTGTCATTCTTTATGGACTTTTCTTTGTGCACAGGGTTGTTGTCATGCTGAAATAGTAAAGAACTTCCCGAACTGCTGCAGTGATAAAGTTATAAAGACACGGTAAAGACAATTATGTTATATAATCAGAATTAGGAACGGATGGGTGGATAATTTAAAATTGATTGCATGATTATTATTGTAGTTTATTTAACTATGTTACCTTCAGTATGACTTTAATATACCTTTTACATTTCAGAAATGCCTATTGTGAAGAAATAATCACATGTGTGTTTATGTCTCTGTGTTTTTATGTGGTTTGACTTGAGTTTTCTCACTGTGGGCCTCAGAGCACAGTAGTACACAGCAGAGTCAGACACACACAGATTCTGGATTGTCAGTGGAACTGAATCTGATGAAAGTTTAGAATGAAATCTCTCCTGGAATGCAGTGCCATTGTCTCCTCCATATTTGCTTCTCCTCAGGATGTATTTAGGAAAGTCATTCACTCTCTGCACTGAAAAAAATTATACTACTTTTTTTTTTAAGGTAAGTGGTTGCAAACATTTTATTTTAGCTACATTTAAAAAAAAAAAATAATGTTGAAAGTTAGTCAACTAAATTGGTTTATTTAAATGTAGCTAAAATAAATTGATTGCAACCACTTACCTTAAAAACAATTAGTACATTTAATTAATCTTTTTTTTTTCAGTGTGGATGTACCAGAATAAATTATCTTGTGCTGAATCTGTTTCATATTTACAATGTAATGTTACTGATCTTCCTTCAATTTCAGTCACATGTTTGTCTGGCTGATCAACTGTGTTCTCTGATCTGCACTCTGTAGGATCTTAACTGAATAGTTGAACATCATAGATTATGCAATCTTACATTGTTTTCACTAGATTAAAAAGTGTTTTCCTCTGAGAAAAAAGCTAAAATGATAGCAATATTATAGCAGTTTTGATTATTTTGATTATAGTTGTTAACTAGATATATGCAAAGTTAAAAGAGCTTCAGGTTTTTGTACGACATGTCTCATGTTTTGTATCACTGGGCTTCTACTAATAGAGCACAGTAATAGAGAGCTGAATCTGAAAGAGAGAATGAATGAGAATGAGGATGAGAATGAGAATGAGCTTTATTGCCAGGTATGTTTACACATACGAGGAATTTGTTTTCGTGACAGAAGCTTCCACAGTGTAACAGAATGACAGTGACAGAACAAAAAAACACAGATAATAAAAAATAAAAATAAATAAAAAAATAGAACAAGTAAAATAAGGAATAAAAAATATACAAATCGACAATTGTATGTACAGGTATATAACAATAGAAATGTCAACTTTTCAACTTTTACAGTAGAGCTACATTTTTAATAGTGAGCGTGGATGTGCGTGATGTAGTCGACTGAAACCATGGATCAGCGGTGTGTTCATAGCTATATGATCGTCACCTTTTTGTAATAAATACACCTTTTTGTACTACAGTAAATATTTTTCAGATACTGTCTGTCTGTACCAGAAAAGCCATATAATTGTACTATATGAGCAGCTCAATTTGACTATTTCCCTTTCTTTAGTGATTATTTCTGCACTTTTTACAAATAATAGTAATAATAACAATAATAATAATAAATAAATAAATATCTGTTGAGGCTCTCAGTGCTCTGAACTGTAAGTCATCCAGATCAGTCAAAAACATAAACAGAAATGTCTCAGGTTACTTATGTAACCATGGTTCGGGAATGAGACACTGCATCCTCTAGGGGTCTGCCCCTCTTTACTTGAAAAGAGAGACAAACGAGAACGGAGCTTTTTCATTGGAAAAAACTCGCAATGCACTCAGATTGCCCCCTCGAGGACATCGCGTGCGTGCTCTTCGCCCAAACAAACAACACATACATCGTGTGTGTCATCTGGTGTCAAATAGCAAAGACACGGATGCACACACCTTCTAAATGCTCTGCTAGTGCTCGCCATAATGAATAGAGATAGCTCTTACTTTTTCCTTGGAAATGCACGCTTCAAACAGAACAGTCAATGAAGACGAAGAAGAGAATGATGTGTGCTCCCGGCGCCTATTTATACTATAGTCGCACCGGTAGTGACGTCATGGCTGTCGCCGGCAAACGAGCTGGTGTTTTTTCAATGTATGCTTCAGACACGGGTCACGACGAGGCGTTCCCCATAGCGACCCCTAGAGGACGCAGTTCGAAGTTCACATGAAAGGGAACTTCCTGCTTTATAAAGGCATGGCTTAAATACTTGCATTTATCATTTTCAATTTTGACTGATGAAAATTTGAAGAATGTTTATTGTTTATAGTCTAGCTGTTTTTATATAAAATGTAATGAGAATTTGTAACAAGCAGGAATTCCACGTGAATGTACAGTATGTACTATATACTGTATTACACATGAGAATTATTTGAGATCATTTAATTTTTATTTGCTTTATTTCTTGCTGTTTTTTTTCTCCTGTCTCTCATTGTAACAGGTTTTTGTACAGAGCTGATATGTTTCCTGTCCCTGTGGGCCTCAGAGCACAGTAGTACAGAGCAGAGTCTGATACAGCAGCAGAGGAGATCTCCAGATCCACATGAATTTGTTCCCTTTTTTCAACTTTAACAGAGAATCTTGGATCTATATCAGACACCTTAACTTCTTTTGCACTACCGTAGGTGAGTACAAGAAATTCAGGTTTTGATCTTTCATACTGATGGTACCAGTGGAGATCATCTGAAGCTTCAGGTGAATGACTACAGGACAATATAATATTCGAACCCTCCTCATAAACAACATCGGTTTTGTTCGGTTTGATGACATTTCTAAAGACAGCAGCTGAAAAAGTAAACATTTTTAAAAGTACATTTGTAACTTTTAAGAGATTTAAAGAAAACTCGTTAAAAAATCATAATTAACCAAATAAATACACACCTGCTGAGGCACAGAACAGAATAACTGAATGAAGATCCACTGATTGTGTTCACTCTGAGAAGAGTCAGATTGAATCCTTTCAACCACAGTCTCTGTCAAACACATTAGATCATGTCAGATCTGTGAACACTGAGTCCCTCCTCTCTGAGCCACATTATACCTGTATAAGTTCAATTCTGTTGTTCTCTGCTGCAGTTCCTAATGAATGTCTGAGAACACTGCCGTCTTGTGGCACATTATACCTACCATGTGTTACAGATGATAATGCTTTAGAACTTAAACTATAGGCTACTTTTGTATGGATTTGATGTAATTAACAATACTGGCTTTCTTAATACGCTTTTGAATTTCATATTTATTTAAATGTTTACTTATTTATAGTTTTGCACATGTAGACTTGGATTCAGTAGCTTTTTTATCAGATTATTTACCTATTAAATCTATTATAAATATTAATCACAACTACAGTTTATAGTTGCTCTCTTAGTCTCTGTCTCCGTGTATCTTTCTTTTTTAAGGACTTGATTTGAGATGTAAAAAGAAACTCAAAAGTCACTGGCAAAGCCATGAAAATAAACCCAGAAGACTGAGCCATAATATCAAATGGATGCTGGATGCTGTTGGAGAGTCAGAAGAGCCGTGAACTCAACAGGAGTGATACTGAAAGACACTTAATTTGAACTAAGTGCTAATATTGAATAAGAGTGAGAATGTCAGCACCATTCAACAAATCATACTTAACTGATCTCCCTGTTTTTAATGCATTATCACAAGCATTAAGAAATAGTTTTGAGAATGTATTTGTATAGGCTATAAAAGGAGCCACAAAAAACTTGTTATTTTAATACATTTCACTTAATGCCTCTTGGAATTTTTAACAGACCTGATTCAGACTCACGCAGGTGTGACCACATATTTTATTACATTAAGAGCTGGATAGATTGGGGTTTTGATTGTGGTTTTCACTAGATATTTTCAAAGTGAAAAGAGCTTCAGGTTTTTGTGTGACACGTCTCATGTTTTGTATCACTGGGCTGCTACTCTTAGAGCACAATATAATATTCGAACCCTCCTCATAAACAACATCGGTTTTGTTCGGTTTGATGACATTTCTAAAGACAGCAGCTGAAAAAGTAAACATTTTTAAAAGTACATTTGTAACTTTTAAGAGATTTAAAGAAAACTCGTTAAAAAATCATAATTAACCAAATAAATACACACCTGCTGAGGCACAGAACAGAATAACTGAATGAAGATCCACTGATTGTGTTCACTCTGAGAAGAGTCAGATTGAATCCTTTCAACCACAGTCTCTGTCAAACACATTAGATCATGTCAGATCTGTGAACACTGAGTCCCTCCTCTCTGAGCCACATTATACCTGTATAAGTTCAATTCTGTTGTTCTCTGCTGCAGTTCCTAATGAATGTCTGAGAACACTGCCGTCTTGTGGCACATTATACCTACCATGTGTTACAGATGATAATGCTTTAGAACTTAAACTATAGGCTACTTTTGTATGGATTTGATGTAATTAACAATACTGGCTTTCTTAATACGCTTTTGAATTTCATATTTATTTAAATGTTTACTTATTTATAGTTTTGCACATGTAGACTTGGATTCAGTAGCTTTTTTATCAGATTATTTACCTATTAAATCTATTATAAATATTAATCACAACTACAGTTTATAGTTGCTCTCTTAGTCTCTGTCTCCGTGTATCTTTCTTTTTTAAGGACTTGATTTGAGATGTAAAAAGAAACTCAAAAGTCACTGGCAAAGCCATGAAAATAAACCCAGAAGACTGAGCCATAATATCAAATGGATGCTGGATGCTGTTGGAGAGTCAGAAGAGCCGTGAACTCAACAGGAGTGATACTGAAAGACACTTAATTTGAACTAAGTGCTAATATTGAATAAGAGTGAGAATGTCAGCACCATTCAACAAATCATACTTAACTGATCTCCCTGTTTTTAATGCATTATCACAAGCATTAAGAAATAGTTTTGAGAATGTATTTGTATAGGCTATAAAAGGAGCCACAAAAAACTTGTTATTTTAATACATTTCACTTAATGCCTCTTGGAATTTTTAACAGACCTGATTCAGACTCACGCAGGTGTGACCACATATTTTATTACATTAAGAGCTGGATAGATTGGGGTTTTGATTGTGGTTTTCACTAGATATTTTCAAAGTGAAAAGAGCTTCAGGTTTTTGTGTGACACGTCTCATGTTTTGTATCACTGGGCTGCTACTCTTAGAGCACAATAATAGAGAGCTGAATCTGACAGACGTAAATCAGTAATAGTGAGTTCAGTGGATGTACGTGTTGTAGCTGAATGAAACCGATCATCAGAGGTGTCTTCATAATCTGTCGGTGGATATCTGTATAATAAATACTGTGGTTCTCTGTTGGGATACTGTCTGTACCAGTAAAGCCGAACATTTTCACTATTTGTACTATACGAGCAGCTCAACTTGACAGTTTCTCTTTCTTTAGAGTTTTTTTCCATCCCTTTATCTGGCTCAATGTTGTCTCCAGCCACCAAACCTGTCAACAATAAGTACATATGAACTGCAAACACATTTCTAGCCATGTTTTACAAAAATACAAATGACTAAAGTAATATAAATAACCTTTGTGGTTTGAGATTTTAAATCATCATAAATATTTATGAACAGAGTTTCATTAATTAATAAATAATGTACCTGTTCCCACAATGAGAATCAGTATAAAGCATCTGTCCATGTTCAATCAGATCAGTTCAGTTCTCTGTTGAGTCTCTCAGTGCTCTGAGCTGTAAGTCACTGCAGATCAGTCAGAAACACGCACAGGAACTTCCTGCTTCCTGTGTTAGATAACTATATTATTTTATTAGACAATACGAGGAAGTTGTATATAAAAAGATTTGCATGAGCTTTTACCTCAAAAGCACCACGAGAAGCATGATATTTAAATCATTTCGATGCAGTTTAGCTTCCTCACTCTGCACAAAACATTACAGTGGTGATGATGGTGCATAGGCCATGTAGTATTTCTACAAAAAGCATTCATATAAATAAAAAAAATCAACGCAATAAGTGCCAGTATAAAGTCGATTATCAGAAATACTGTATACTGTACACCTTACACTGACCTTTAGCACCAAGTTTTAATTAAGGTATTTTAATGTATTTATAATTTAAATTAATTTAAGGCTATAGTCGCTTTAGAATATTTGATGCCTATGTTTTTCACTTTATTATGAGCATGGATATATTAAGTAATGAACATCTGAATAATATGTCATTTTTCTTTGTAGAGTTAAATTTTTTTGTTATATTATTTTTTAATGTATGTTTCAATTTTCAGTATAATTTTCACAATATAAATGTATAACATAATGTTGTAGTATGATGTTTTCTCTTATTATATCGGATTTGAAACATATAGCAGTAACTCCGTGTGAAAATATGTGAGCACTGCCCTCCTGTGGCATACATGAACCTGCACTATTTATTGGTCATGAGAATCATTTGAGATCAAGAGCAGCTTCATAGTGATTTAATGTAATGAATACCTTTCACATTGCACACAAATTTCATTCATCTCTGTCTCTTGTGTTTCTCTCTTGTCTCTTACTGTAACAGGTTTTTGTAGAGAGCTGATGTGTTTCCTGTCACTGTGGGCACCAGAGCACAGTAGTACAGGGCAGAGTCTCATACAGCAGCAGAGGAGATCTCCAGATCCACGTTCCCTTTTTGGAATGTTAACAGAGAATCTTGGATCTACATCAGACCGCTGAGCAACTTTTGCAGTGTCATAGCTGAGTACAAGAAATTCAGGTTTTGATCTTCCATACTGACAGTACCAGTGGAGATAATCTGTACGTCCTGAAGCAGAAAAACTACAGGATAATGTAACACTTGAATCCTCCTCATGAACAACATATGTTTGGTCTGGTTTGATGACATTTCCAAGGGCAACAGCTAAAAATGAAAAAATGTTCCTTGGTAACTTTTTAGTGAAACGTTTGAGTAAAATTGTTAACAATAAATAAATAAAATAAAATAAATGCAAATAAATACACATACCTGCTGAGACACAGAGCAGAATAACTAAATGAAGATCCATTGTACAAGTGTTCGCTCTGAGAAGAGTCAGACTGAATCGATTCAGCCACAGTCTCTGTCAGACACGATATGAACACTGAGTCCCTCCTCCCTCATATTATTTATAACTCAATTGAGAAGTGCAGGAGAGAAGAAAGATCTAATCACATGAACAATTGTTACAACTATATTATTAATCTGTGAACCTTATTTAGGAATATGATTGAAAAAAGTTATTGTAATAATTATTGTAAAAATTAAAAATTATGTAGCAGCTTTAATTAAAATGAAATTTGACAGTAATGAGGGAACACAGCAAAATCCCCCGAGTTAAATCAACTCTGCTCAGAGTGCATATTGTCCCAATCTACAGAGTGTTAAAGTAACACTGAAGCAGAGTTGTCACTGTTGAGGATTATGTGATATGTTTTCATGTCTAAAAGCCTGAGCAGTAGTTGTTCATCTTCAACATTGCTAACAGTGGGTTTTCTTTACTAATGCTCAAGCAGTACTTAATTAATCGCTTAATTGTCCCATTAACTTTAACTCTGCTTCAGTGTTACTTTAACACTCTGTAGATTGGGACAATATGTACTCTGAGCAGAGTTGATTTAACTCTGGGGATTTTGCTGTGAGTGGTTTACTGTTTTAGAGTTTTTCTCCATCAGATTCAGAAACATTTTGAATGTCATTTTGGGCCTGACTCACAACAGCGTAGCATCATGTGAACACACATTTATCTCTCCATCATTGTTAAATTATAGATAAATTCTAATGTGGTAATTCTTTAAAACAAAATCAGATGAATTTTTTAATACCTGTTTACATCATGAATCATAATCCAGTTGTTCACATGTTTGCAAGACAATTATACTGTGCACAGCCCTTAAAAAACTTTTAATTAAAATTAAGTTGAATTCATGCAATTAAATTAAATTTATATCAATATAATTGCTGTGATCCTACAGAGGATGTGCAGTTTGGAGAATTGACGGATAATATTAAATTGATTTCATGATTATTATTGTAGTTCATTTGACTATTACATTTAGTATTATTTTATTATAGCTTGTACGTTTCAGAAATGTGTACTGTAAAGAAACAGTCATGCGCATGTTTATGCCTATGTGTTTTTGTATGTGGTTTGACTTGAGTGTTCTCACTGTGGGCCTCAGAGCACAGTAGTACACAGCAGAGTCAGACACACACAGATTCTGGATTGTCAGTGGAACTGAATTTGATGAAAGTTTAGAGTGAAATCTCTCCTGATACTCAGTGCCATTTTCTCCTCCATATTTGCTTCTCCTCAGGATGTATTTAGGAAAGTCTTTTGCTCTCTGGATGTACCAGAATAAATCTTCTTGTGCTGAATCTGTTTTATATTTACACTGTAATGTTACTGATCTTCCTTCAGCTTCAGTCACATATTCCTCTGGCTGATCAACTTTGTCTTCTGATCTGCTCTCTGTATGGATTTAAGAATATTTGATGTAGTTATGATTTTTGCTGTATATCATAAAATCCATATCAACAAACAGTCTATACATTTTTAAAGAGTGATCTAACTGCTTAAGATGTGTAGAAATACATACCAAGAATGAATAGTGCAAATAGAAATACATTCCTGAACCACCTCATGATCTTTTTCAAACAATGAAGTCAAAATAAATAAGACAGGTTTGCTTTCATAATATGATATGACTCTGAGGAGGAGCTTGTGAAAAGTTAAAGGAAACCACTCTGTTTGTGTGATACTGAGAGATATTGCCCTCTTTTGGTTTCTTGCAAGTGTTACACAGCTGAAATATAAAGTCACATTATGTTAAATGTGTTAGTCATAAAGCAAGTGAAAGTACATTCATTACAGTTACAATCCTTCTTCCTTTTTGTTTGCCATTTTATTCCTTTTGTAAAACATTTCTTCCCTCAACCTCACACAGGTGTTTGCAGTTATTATCTAACATTGAGGTTTTGATTTGGTTTTCATAATAAGGGCTTCAAAGTGAAAATGGCTTGTAGTTTTTGTACGACTTGTTGCATGTTTTGTGTCACTGGGCTTCAACTCTTAAAGCACAGTAATAGAGAGTTGAATCTGACACAGTCACACTACTAATAATGAGTTCAGTGAAAATGCGAGAAGTACTTGACATAAATCGAGGTTCGGAGCTGTGCCTTGCAAGGCTTGATCGAGCACCTTGATGTAATAAATATTGAGGTTCTCCATTGTGATATTGTCTGTACCAGTACAGACGTATATATTCACTGTCTGACTCATAAGAGCAGCTCAGCGTTACAGGCTCTCCTTCTGTTTTGATGATATTGGTCCTTCTATTTGGCTCAATTTTGTCCACAGCCAAAACATCTGCAAACATTAAGCACAATATTAACTCATTGTTTCTCATGTTAAACATTCTAACAATAAAGTTACTCTGAAAAAGGAAACCAGTAAAATGCCATCCAGTGTTTTATAGGGTCTTTAAAGCTGTTACTAAAAGATCTGAAGTAAATGGCACACCTGATGCCATAATGAAAAGCAGCAGCATGTATTTGTTCATGGTGAATATGATCAGATCAGTTGTGTGTTAATGCTGTCTGTGCTCTGACTGTGTGTTACTGATACTTTCTGCTGTTCAGTTATCAAGACATTCAGGAACTTCCTGATCTCTGTGAGTGTGAAACCAGTGAAGGTTTTGTAACATTGTTAATTGTTTTGGAAAATTACATAAAATTATGATATAATGTGTGATAAATGTTTAAGACAATAGCAACAAGATTTATACTGATACATTTTATTTTACAGGGTGACCCAAAAATGACTTTAATGTCAATTTTATCATGTGATTTCTTTTTTGCTCAGGGAAATTTAGAGGAATGATATTATTCTGGAAGCGTTTTTAAATAAATCAAAGTGTTCCTCTCTATAAAAATGCTAAAATGTTGAACATATAAAAACGTTGTAGAAGTATTAAAAATGTTATCCATCACTTCAGTTCCTAATGAAAGTTTGAGAACACTGCCGCCATTTGGCGCATTGTGATTTAAACGTAAACCATACTCTACTTTTGTATGAATCGAATGGAATTAACAATATTATGATGCTGCTTTCAGTTTTCATTAGTTATATTGATTTATATGTTTAACATTTTATCTGTAATTTACTATTACCCAAAAATTTACATTTTTATATATTTACATTTTTATATTACATTTACATTACTTTTTTTTTTATTTTTTTTTTTTACTTTTGATTCCCTTGTTCCTCTTTACATATTAAGATTTCACAGCTAGAGCTTACAGTTTCTCTGTCAGTCTTTGATTGTGTCTCTTTCCATGTTGTCTCTTACTGTGTAAGTTGACAAAAGGTTTTTGTACAGTGTCCAGAGTTTCCTGTCACTGTGGGCTGCAGAGCCCAGTAGTACAGAGCAGAGTCTGATACAGCAGCAGAGGAGATCTCCAGAATCACATGGTTTTGTTCACTGTTGGAGATTCTGATAGAGTCTTAAATCTACATTAGACTTGCGTGTCTCTTTTGTCCCATATAAGTGAGTAAAAGAAATTCAGGTTTTGATCTTCCATACTGACGATACCAGTAGAGATAATTTGCAGAGGCATAATTACAAGATAACGTAACATCTGAATTCTCTTCAGCACATAACTGTTTCATTTGCTGTGATGACATTTCCAAAGACAGCAGCTGAAAGAGAAAATGCTTTAGTGATTCTTTAAAAAAGAAAAACTTTATTAAAAACAGATAAATAAAAATTAATTTACATATTGAGGCACAGAGCAGAATAATTGAATGAAGATCCATTGTACAAGTGTTCACTCTGAGAAGAGTCAGACTGAATTGTTTCTTCTAAGTCTGTCGGACACATTAGATCATGTCAGATCTGTTAACACTGAGTCCCTGCTCTCTGAGCCATGTCATAGCTACATTTCACACCTGTGTACCAAACGAAAGGGCTTATTAATGTCTTCTCTTGTTTTATGTGTGTTTTATGTGTGATTTTGAAATATGTTTTGTTTAGTAAATCTGTTCACCCTGGAAATGTTTTTTTTTTTTTACCAGTAGAGATAATTTGCAGAGGCATAATTACAAGATAACGTAACATCTGAATTCTCTTCAGCACATAACTGTTTCATTTGCTGTGATGACATTTCCAAAGACAGCAGCTGAAAGAGAAAATGCTTTAGTGATTCTTTAAAAAAGAAAAACTTTATTAAAAACAGATAAATAAAAATTAATTTACATATTGAGGCACAGAGCAGAATAATTGAATGAAGATCCATTGTACAAGTGTTCACTCTGAGAAGAGTCAGACTGAATTGTTTCTTCTAAGTCTGTCGGACACATTAGATCATGTCAGATCTGTTAACACTGAGTCCCTGCTCTCTGAGCCATGTCATAGCTACATTTCACACCTGTGTACCAAACGAAAGGGCTTATTAATGTCTTCTCTTGTTTTATGTGTGATTTTGAAATATGTTTTGTTTAGTAAATCTGTTCACCCTGGAAATGTTTTTTTTTTTTTAAATTGCCTTTCAGTTTCCACTGCATTTAATAAAATAAATACTATGTTTGAGAAGTTCAAGAAATGTACATTTGCACTTTGGTTATTTAATTTTACATTCCCAACATGATATTAGGTATTTAGTTAACTTTATGTGTTAAATAAAATTAAATCAAGCAGCTTTGGGCACAATTCAGAATTTAAAAACTGGCTCCCATTCATGAATTTTAATTAAATTGGTCACAACTCACTGGAAGCTGAATTGGAATTTGAATCAGAATATCAGGAATGTAATGAAAATCCATATAATGAAAGTTAGTTTATTCATTTTTAAAGAATTTAAAGTGGTTTTACATTTAAAAGAATAATAAACAGTGATTCTGTTTCTGCCAGAGAATGGAGATTACATGACCATATAAAAGTGGTTTACATGTGGAACATGACATCTGGACATGTTAATGCTACTTTTCTTAAGTTTCTAATTTACAATTTATGACTTGCAACAAATATCTAATTCTGTCTTACACAGGTGTGACCACATATTTTATTACATTTGGGGCTGGATAGATTGGGGTTTTGATTGTGGTTTTCACTTGACTGGTTCAAAGTGAAAAGAGCTTCAGGTTTTTGTATGACATGTCTCATGTTTTGTATCACTGGGCTCCAACTCTTAGAGCGCAATAATAGAGAGCTGAGTCTGACAGACGTACATCAGTAATAGTGAGTTCAGTGGATGTGCGTGATGTAGCCGAATGAAACCGATCATCAGAGGTGTCTTCATAATCTGTCCGTGGATTTCTGTATAATAAGAATTGTGGTTCTCTGTTGGGATACTGTCTGTACCAGTAAAGCCACACATATTCACTACTTGTACTATACAAGCAGCTCAACTTGACAGTTTCTCTTTCTTCAGAGGTTTTTTCCATTCCTTTATCTGGCTCAATATTGTCTCCAGCCACCAAACCTCTGAACAATGAGTACATATGAACTGATTTTTGATTTGGTGAAAGCAAAGTTGATAAAATAATACTGCAAACACATTTCTAGCCATGTTTTACAAAAATACAAATGACTAAAGTAATATAGCCTTTGTGGTTTGAGATTTTAAAAACATCATAAATATTTATATAGGATTTCATTAATTAATAAATAGTGTACCTGTTCCCACAATGAGAATCAGTATAAAGCATCTATTTATGTTCAATCAGATCAGTTCAGTTCTCTGTTGAGGCTCTCAGTGCTCTGAGCTGTAAGTCACTGCAGATCAGTCAGAAACACACACAGGAACTTCCTTCTCTCTGAACTTCCTACTGATGTTCACTTTTATCCATAGGTTGTCGTATACTGTATAATATATTTATTTGTATTTAATTGTTAGATTATTACACTTTTTTATAATAGAATGTTGTGTATAAAATGAGAACTCAAAATCAAAGGCAACATTTCATATTCTAAACAGAAGCACAAGTTATAATTTCTTGACTGAGATTCGGCTCACGTGTTTTTGTATGTGGTTTGACTTGACTTTTCTCACTGTGGGCCTCAGAGCACAGTAGTACACAGCAGAGTCAGACACACGTGCATCTTTGATTGTCAGTGGAACTGAATCTGATGACACTTCAGAGTGAAATCTCTCCTGGAACTGAGCATCATTATCTTCTCCTCCATATTTGCTTCTCCTCAGGATGTATTTAGGAAAGTCATTCGCTCTCTGGATGTACCAGAATAAATAATCTTGTGCTGAATCTGTTTTATATTTACATTTGAATTCTACTGATCTTCCTTCAACTTCAGTCATATGTTTGTCTGGCTGATCAACTGTGTCCTCTGATCTGCATTCTGTAAAGATTTAAGAATATTTGATGTACAATACAATACAACATATAAACAACTTACATGAATATGCAGTTGCATTAAATGAGAATTCATACCAAGAATT
Source organism: Sinocyclocheilus anshuiensis (assembly GCF_001515605.1). NCBI lineage: Eukaryota > Metazoa > Chordata > Actinopteri > Cypriniformes > Cyprinidae > Sinocyclocheilus > Sinocyclocheilus anshuiensis. The sequence continues at coordinate 416,101 of NW_015539837.1, read as the reverse complement.
AATAGTGTGAAGAGAAATATATTCCTCAACCTGTGTGACATGACTGTGTCTATGTTGAAGTACTAATAAATCGGTGAATATGACAGTTTTGTTTTTGGTATTTTAATGATGATCCAAGGAGGAGCTTGTGGAGACCTATAAAAGCTGCTGTACTGTTGAATGTAATATTGAGCACCTACTGCCCTCTTCTGGTTCACTGCAAGTATATTGCATAAGTGGCATCTCAAGTTTAAGTCGAGTCAGGTTTACTGTCATTTTACTACATGTTGAGACATACAATGTTGTGCCTCACAGGACCACAGTGCCACATATATAAATATATAAACCTGTACAGACAGTATTTGAACAGAGACCCGCAGTAAACTTGACTTGACTTAAACATACACTCTTAAAAATAAAGGTGCTTCACGATGCCATAGAAGAACCTTTTTGTCTAAATGGTTCCAGAAAGAACCTTTAACATCTGAAGAACCTTTCTGTTTGACAAAAGGTTATTTGTGGCAAAAGAAGGTTCTTCAGATTATAAAAAGGTAAGAAAGAGATGGTTCTTTAAAGAACCTTTGACTGAATGGTTCTTCATGGAACCAAAAATGGTTCTTCTATGGCATCGCTTGAAGAACCTTTTGAAGCACCTTTATTTTTAAGAGTGTAGTTTATGTACAGGAGGCAATGTTAGTCTTTTCAGTTTTCAAGCGCACAACTGTTTGCAGACATTACACACCGCAGAATCTTAACTGAATAGTTTAACATTATAGATGATTGTCATTTTCTGAAATAGTTTTCAATAGATTAAAAAAGTGTTTGCTCTTTTTAGCAGGCCTGATTCAAATTGGCACAGGTGTGACAACATATTTTATTACATTGGGGGCTGGAAAGGTTGTGGTTTTCACATCATGTAAATACACTTTTATTTGTTTCCACTCCATAAATAATGTACCTGTTTCTACAATGAGAATCAGTATAAAGCATCTGTCCATGTTCAATCAGATCGGTTCAGTTCTCTGTTGAGTCTCTCAGTGCTCTGAGCTGTAAGTCATCCAGATCAGTCAGAAACACACACAGGAACTTCCTGCTTTATAAAGGCATGGCTTAAATACTTGATGTCTTTGCATTTATCATTTTCATTTCTGACTGATGAAAATATGAAGAATATTTATTATTTATTATAGTCTAGCTATTTTTATATAGAATGTAATGAGAATTTGGAACAAGCAGGAACAACATGTGAATGTACAATATATACTGTATTACACATGAGGATAATTTGAGAGTGTTTCCTGTCACTGTGGGCCTCAGAGCACAGTAGTACAGAACAGTCTGATACAGCAGCAGAGGAGATCTCCAGATCCACGTGTTCTCTTTCTGGAATGTTAACACAGAATCTTGGATCTATCTTAGACACCTCAGCTTCTTTTGCATTGCTGTAGGTGAGAACAAGAAATTCAGGTTTTGATCTTCCATACTGACGGTACCAGTGAAGATAATCTGTACCTCCAGATACAGAAAAACTACAGGATAATGTAACACTTGAACCTTCCTCAGCAAAAACATCTGTTTTGTTTGGTTTAATTACATTCCCAAAGACAGCAACTGAAAAAGAAGAGAGACATTTGTTATTTTTGTGAGATGTTTTTCATAGAACTAATTTTTAACAATAAAAATCTACATTTACATAATAATAATTAACCAAATAACATACCAGCTGAGGCACATAACAGAATAACTGAATGAAGATCCATTGTACAAGTGTTCACTCTGAGAAGAATCCTCTGAATCCTTTCAACCGCAGTCTCTGTCAGACACTAAGATCATATGAACACTGAGTCCCTCCTCTCTGAGCCACATTATACCTGAATTTGACATCAGATCCAGTCACATTAACTAATGTTACAACTGTATGATTACCAAAAATATAAATAAAAATTGATCTGTGATCCTTATTTAAGATGAGAATGAGAGAATGGAACTATTGTAATATGTTCCTGCATTTGAGGGGATGTAACATCATTAACTAGAAATATTTTGTCAAAAAGCGTTCTTGTTTTAAATTAGGTAAAGTATTTAGTGTTTTTCTTCCATTACAGTCACATTTTGAATGTTATTTTGGGCTTGACTGACAATAGCGTACCATAATTTGAAACAATTTATTTGCCTATCAGTGTTACTGTAAATATAAATAATGTTATGCAGTTGTTCATGTTGGAAGACAATTCTGCTGCACACAGCCTGAAATCAAGAAAACACATTAACACCATTTAATTACATTAAATCATGAATTCAATATAATAATGATTGCTGTTACCTTCATTTTGATTTTATTATAGTTTTTAAATATGAAAAATTATTTTAAAACTATTTAAAATAAACAGCCACATACATGATATCTGGATAAACTGTTAATGCTTCTTTTCTGAAGTTTCTCATTTACATTTATGCCTTATAACAAAGGCCCAATTCAGTCTTACACAGGTGTGACCACATATTTTATTACTTTCAGGGCTGGATAGATTGTGGATTTGATTGTGATTTTCACTAGATATTTTCAAAGTAAAAAGAGCTTCAGGTTTTTGTACGACATGTCTCATGTTTTTTTATCAAAAAAATATTTTATCTTCTACTCTTAGAGCACAATAATAGAGAGCTGAATCTGACAGACGTAAATCAGTAATAGTGAGTTCAGTGGATGTGCGTGATGTAGCCGAATGAAACCGATCATCAGAGGTGTCTTCACCGGAACGTGATCGGGCACCTCTGAGTAATAAATACTGTGGTTCTCGGTTGGGATACTGTCTGTACCAGTAAAGCCAAACATATTCACTACTGGTACTGTATGAGCAGCTCAGCTTGACAGTTTCTGTTTCTTTAGAGTTTTTTTTCTGTCCCTTTATCTGGCTCAATGTTGTCTCCATCCACCAGACCTGTCAACAAAAAGCACAAATAACCAGATTTTTGATCTGTGAAGGATTTTTGATTTAAAAAAAACACTCTCCAATAAATAAATAATGTTTTAAAACAAACTAAATTATTTATAGATTTTCATTAATTGTTCAGTAAATAATGTACCTGTTGACACAATAAGAATCAGTATAAAGCATTTGTACATGTTTAATCAGATCAGTTCTCTGTTGAGTCTCTCAGTGCTCTCAGCTGTAAGTCACTGCATATCAGTTACCTGAACAGAGTACTCAACCAATTAGTAGCTATAGAAACTAAACAGGCAATGAACAAATGGGAGCAACTAATTACCAAATTAGAAAACTGCTCACACTACTAAAATAAAAAACAAGACAACAAAACATATCAAAAACAGAACCAAACAAGCACACTCAAACTCAGAATGTGACAGTACACCCTCCTCCCAGAAGGCGCGCCCTCACGCCATAATTTCACCAGGCTGGGCGCCCTGGAATCGTGGTACTGTAGGTAACTGACAGATGATCAGGGTGGTGCTGGCAGGCTGGGACGCCTCCAGGGTGGCGCTATTTGCATGGAGTGCCAGGGAGGAGTTGGAGGTTCAGGAGGCCAGGGAGGTGCCAGTAGGCTGGAAAGCCTCCAGGGTGGCGCTCCTTGCATGGAGAGCCATGGTGGAGCTGGTAGCTCAAGGGTCCGGGAAGATGCTAACAGTGCAGGGAGCCAAGTTGGTGCCAGTAGCTCAGGGAACCAGGGAGGTGCAGGAATAGGTGTCTCTGAGATGGCCTCTTTGGCTGTGTCTGAAAGAGCGGGAGGCTCTGGAACGATCTCCATGACTGTATCACAGAAGTTGGGGGCATCAGAACAGGGATACGGTCCCTGTGAATGTAATAAGGAGGCTAGTGATAGCCATAGTGACCGCAACGAGTGAGCAGGGTGAGCTTCAGATCCAATCAGCCTTCGTGGCTGAGACGAGGGACTTAGAAGCACGGGAGATACTGACAGCCTCCTTGGCTGAGATGCAGAAGACCGGAGAACAGGGAATCAGGACGGCTACATCAGCCATCAGGGTATAACCCCACCCCAAAATTTTCTTTGTGGAAATTACAGATATGTGTGCAGTCCAAACACACATAATAGCCACTGCTGTTATAGTCAGAGCCAAGGTAATTTCGGTTTCAACGATCGCAGTTTCCGCAAGCACAATGACCACTGAGCAGGACTCTGGGACGTGAACAGGAACTGTGCTGAGCTCTGGGATGAGAGCCAGCTCGGAACTGAGCTCTGGGGATGAAGCAAACTTGGGACTCTGATCAGGGGCTGGAGCCTGTACTGGACTCTGGTCAGGGGCAGGAGCCGATGTGTGAATGGCCCAGACACACACAAATGCTAGTGCCATTATGGATAGTCCAATGATCTCCTGGCTGAGTTCTGGGGCTGGAGCGGACTCCGGAGCGGACTTAGGGGCTGGAGCCGACACTGGAGAGGACTCAGGGGCTGGAGCCGACACTGCAGAGGACTCAGGGGCTGGAGCCGACACTGGAGCGGACTCAGGGGCTGGAGTCATGGAGGACCGTCTCCTTTTCCTCCTTCTCCTCCTTTGGGCTGAGGTTTTAACAGTCTCAGGTCTGGGCTGACACTCTGGAGTAAATTTACAGGCTGGAGTGGACTCGGGTCTTGGGATGTTTGCTGATTGTGCTGACATCAGTGGTGGATCCGCCACACTGGATGCTAGTCCCTTCCACCCCGAGATGGATCTGGTGGCAGGCATGATGGCTGAAGTCTCTAGTTTGTAGGCCATGATGTGACAAGGCATGATGGACACTGTGGAATTGCAGGGTTCCTCGTCAGCAATTCCCACTGTAAATGGGGAGCCACTCAACAATAGGGCATAGTCCAAGTATTGAGCTAGGGTCCAGGTCGAGTCACCCCCTGGCATCAGCCAGCTAAAATTAGAATCCAGGCCACTCCAAAAATAATCCATAAATTGAACGTCATCCCATGTAGACATATGGCAGTACTTGAGGAACACCTCTACATAAGACTCCATTGGACATCCATCTTGATAAATGGAGCATAGTTTCTCCTCTACACTGCTCACTTCTGTTAGGTAATCCATACCTTACAATTCTCTGAGGGTCTGGTATTCTGTCACAGACGTAGTGCAGAGATAGGCACTCTATGAAGAAGATGCAAAAATCGAAGGTCTTTTATTTAAATTCACCAACATAAACGCAGTAGATCACAATGTGTGTCCTTTCATCCCTGTTACTCTGGTCAGTCCTGTGACTATGACGTCAATCCTGTTACTTTCATTCATGTCATAAAGAAATGATAAAAATGATACCATTTCAGGTTTTTCCATTGTAACTTTAACTATATTTTATTTTGGACAAAGCCCTTTTTTATGTATCTCTTGTAAAACAAAAAAACTTTTTTTTTTCTTAATTGACGTGGTCACCCTCCAAATTTAGGATGTTCTTGGTCATCTGAATGACAAATATAAAAATATAAAACTAAAATGCTGCTCATATATGTGAAAACTATCACACAGTTCTAATTAAACTATAGTATCTCGTAACGCTTGTGTCAGTAACAGGGTTGACAAAAATACCAAAACATGAGAAAAAAAAACTGTCATAAAATAATAAATTACATAGCCTGAGATGGCACAATACAATTTCTTGTCATTTTAAGGTGTCTTCATTTAATGGATATTTTAAAAATTGTACTTATTTTATTAAAAAAAAATTCCAAGTGGAAAAGGCACCGATTTCATTGAATGACCCATACATCTTTATTCCTCTGTGTTTTTGTATGTGGTTTGACTTGAGTGTTCTCACTGTGGGCCTCAGAGTACACAGCAGAGTCAGACACACGCACATCCTGGATCGTCAGTGGAACTGCATCTGATAAAAGTTTAGAGTCAAATCTCTCCTGAAACTCGGTTCCATTTTCTTCAATTCCAAACTGGTCTCTCCTCAGGATGTATTTAGGAAGGTAATTTGCTCTCTGAATGTGCCAGAAGAAGTATGGATGTGTTGAAGTTGTTGTACATGTACAATATAATGTCACTGATTTCTCTTCAGCTTTAGTCACATATTTCTCTGGCTGATCAACTTTGTATTCTGATCTGTACTCTGTAAAGATTTAAAAATATTTGATGTAGTTATGATTTTTGATGTATGTCACAAAATCCATATCAGCGAACAATCTAAGAGTGATCTAACTGCTTAAAATGTGTAGAAATACATACCAAGACTGAATAGTGCAAATAGAAATGTTTTCCTGAACCACCTCATGATCTGTTTCAAATTGACAGTGAAGTCAGAATAAATCCTTCAGTAAGAGAGTTTTGCTTTCATAATATGATAGGACTCTTAGGAGGAGCTTGTGAAAACCTAAAGGAAACCAATCTGTTTATTGTATATTGCCCTCTTTTGGTTTCTTGTAAGTGCTACACAGCTGAAATAAAGCCACATGATGTTAAACGTATTAGCCATAAAGCAAGTTAAAGTACACTTATTATAGTTACAATCCTTCAACTAATTAGGTGTTGTACTGTTCCTTGAAATGGCACTTTATTGAAAAGCTTTGTTTGTCCTTTTATTACTTTTACAATACATTTTCCCATCAACCTCACACAGGTTTTTGCAGTTATAATCTCTCATTGAGGTTTTGATTTGGTTTTCATAATAAGAGCTTCAAAGTGAAAATGGCTTGTAGTTTTTGTACGACTTGTTTCATGTTTTGTATCACTGGGCTTCAACTCTTAAAGCACAGTAATAGAGAGCTGAATCTGACACAGTCACACTACTAATAATGAGTTCAGCAGGGGTGTGAAGTAACGAATTACAAATACTCACGTTACAGTAATTAAGTAGTTTTTTATCAGTAATTGTACTTTTTTGAGTAGTTTAAAAATTGTGTACTTTTACTTTTACTTGAGTACATTTTAAGTGATGTATCGGTACTTTTACTCCGCTATTTTCCTCCGTTTGTGGTCGTTACATGCTGATTTCACTTATGAGACGCGCGATCTGCGCTGCCTCGTCGCTCTCTCGCGTGCGTTCTGCAGCGGTCACTTGCATAAGTCCTTGGTGCTTGATGAACTCGTTGACTTTGATGAGTTTGAGCGCGTGATGCGCGCTGTGAAAAAGTGTGTTGGAAAGACAAATTGAGGACCAAATCTGCACCTTATTGATGACCCGTGGCGTTAATATACTGCATCTGTGCCAGCGCGTGATGTAATAAAACTGCAGCTTGTTAATAAACTTTTTTTTTTTTAATCTATTTTATACAATCCGCCTTCATTTAGCAACTGCACTCGCACATAAACAATTTTCAAGTTCAACACTTTGTACTGAGAATAACTTTCATCTTTTCTTCAACTGAATACTGTTTCCGTGCTGTTTTGATGTATTTTAAAGAGTTGGCAGTCAAAATTAAAACTGCTGGATGATAGATATACTCTTCATTCTTTATGACAGATAAGATAATGTGAATTACAGAATGTACAACGTTTTTAAAATGTATCAATTGCGGTGTACAGCGTTTATTATGAGGGGATAGAATCCACAGCTCAGTACTCACTACTCAATACTCATGAGTACTTTTAAATAGGCTACTCTTTTACTCTTACTCAAGTAGTTTTTGGACAAGTACTTTTACTCTACTCACACTACATTTTTTGGAAGGTAATGGTACTTTTACTTGAGTATATTTTTTCAGTGCTCTTTCCACCACTGGAGTTCAGTGAACATGCTAGAAGTGCTTGACTGGAATCGAGAATCAGAGCTGTGACTTGTGAGGCTTGATCGAGCACCTTGATGTAATAAATATTGAGGTTCTCCATTGTGATATTGTCTGTACCAGTACAGACGTACATATTCACTGTCTGACTCATAAGAGCAGCTCAGCGTAACAGGCTCTCCTTCTGTTTTGATGATATTGGTCCTTCTGTTAGGCTCAATTTTGTCCACAGCCATCACATCTGCAAACATTAAGCACAATATTAACTTATTTTGTCTTATTTTCATTAACTTGTAATGAAAAGCAGCAGCATGTATTTGTTCACGGTGAATATGATCAGATCAGTTGTGTGTTAATGCTGTCTGTGCTTTGACTGTGTGATGCTTTCTGTTTAGTTATCAAGACATTCAGAAACTTCCTGATCTCTGTGACTGTGCAACCAGTGCAAGCTTTGAACCTTCATTAATAGTGTGTTTAATGTTATGATACGTGAAAAAAGAGACAAAAATTGTCTGTGATTTTCAGTGTTTTCTTGTAATATTAAAATTTAGTATAAATATTCTGAATTCTGTTGTTCATTGCTGCAGTTCCTAGTGAATTTTGAGTCTGAGAACACTGTCACCTTGTGGCACATTGTACCTGCATTATGTGTTACACATGATAATAGATTCAAACTTAAACAATAGTAATAGTAATCGTAATTAACAATATTAGGATGCTAAACATAAGTACACTTAGATTCATCAGCTTTTTATCAGTTAATTTCTTTTCATTCACTTATTCAATTTATTACTTACATCTGTACATCTGTTTACAGATTCTCTTTTAATCTTTGACTCTATCTATTGCTTGTTCTTACTGGATTAAATAAGGAAAGGTTTGTGTACAGTGTTGATGTGTTTCCTGTGACTGTGGGCCGCAGAACACAGTAGTACAGAGCAGAGTCTGATACAGCAGCAGAGGAGATCTCCAGAATCACATGGATTTGTTCCCTTTTTTTGTTACTTTAACGGAAAATCTTGAATCTGCAGCAGATACCCCAGTCTCTTTTGCAGTAGCTACTGTATGTGGCTACAAGAAATTCAGGTTTTGGTCTTCCATACTGACGGTACCAGAAGAGATCATCTGTACTCCCAGAGGAAGAATAACTGCAGGACAGTGTAGCTTTTTGACCCTCATCAGCACCAACATCTGTTCTATCTGGACTGATAGTATTTCCAAAGACAACAGCTGAAACAGAAGAGAAATGGGCAACATTCTAGAGACATTTAATCTAATCAGTCAAATAAAACAATCAATCACTCAACAGAAATACACACCTGCTGAGGCTCAGAACAGAATAACTGAATGAAGATCCATTGTATGTGTTTACTCTGAGAAGAGTCAGACTGAATCATCTCAAGCACAGTCTCTGTTAGATACATTATCATGTCAGATCTGTGAACACTGAGTCCCTCCTCTCTGAGCCATTTTATTCACACCTGGGTAAAAGAGCAAATTACACTCATTAATATAACTTACCCTGTAAGTCCTGAAAAAAAATCCCTGCTGTTAGATACAGCTCATATTTTCTCTCATTTCTTGCATTGGATGAATCTGAACACTTTTTGATATTTAAAAAAAAAATACTAAATTACACATTTGTTATGAATATTAGTTGTATTAAATTAAATGTTAATTTTCCAAACAGGTTATTCATTTTTTTTTATAAAGAGAAAACAGTTTAACGCACACCTCTGTTTACCTGAGAATATTTTTCATGTCACAATAGGGTTTGAAGAGCGCATGACAAAGCTGATACTGACTGACTGACTGAGCAGCATATGCAAATGAAGTTGTAAATGTACGTTTTGGGGAGCCTGATCATGCTGTCCTATCAATCATCACACATAGATATCTGCTTACCATTGAATGCCATTTACTGTGAATCCTGGTCAGAGTCCCTGACAGAGTGAGATTTCAGCACCACATAATCAGCAGATCATACTGATCTCCCTCTACTGGCTCCCTATAGCTACTGCATAATGACAGTTATATCTGTCTTAAAGTTTCCTTAGTAGCAGATCAGTGAGTTTTTATTCTTTGAAGTCACAGTGGTTTTTGATGGTTAAGCTAACACATTCAGTTCTGTGGGAGATTAAATATCACTGAGGAATATTGACATTCTGATCACATTTGAAAAGTTACAGACATTTCCAGATCAGAGAAACAGAAATAACTATCAAAAAACAACAACAAATAAATGGATGATTGAACAACCAGTTAAGATATAATAATCCATTCATTTACATTTAGAACAAGCTACAACAGTCAGAACTGACGGAATGATGAAGGCTTTTGTATGAGTGTTGAGTGTGTTTCAGTCACTGTGGGCTTCAGAGCACAGTAGTAAACAGCAGAGTCAGACACATGCAGATTCTTGATTGTCAGAGGAACTGATTTGGAAGATGTGTTGATATGTGCATTAAATCTGTCTTTGAACTCTTTATCTTCATCTCCAGTCTTACCAACTCTGTTGAGCATATATTTAGGGTCTTTGTTTACTTTTTGCTGGTACCAAAAGAGAGTCGGAGAGTATGCAGTTTGATATGTACAATTAATTATTACAGTTCCACCTTCATAAGCAGTTTAAACTCTTGTTTTCTGCTCAACACTGCCCTGTGATTCTATTCCTGTAGAATCAAATCATGAACAACATCAGCAAATAAATATCATAAGCATTCAAAATTACTTGTAAGAGTACTGAATAGAATTGCTCACAAAAATGTTACTTACCCCAGACATATATGAAAACAACAATAGTTTGCTTTATCCAGTGTGTCATTTTTCCTGCTTTAAGAATCAAGTATCATTTAAATCCAGATCTTATTCTCACTCCAGATCTAGACTGTGATAGAGTGACTGTATATACCGTAATGCGCAAGATCACTTGAGCTATTGAGTTTGCTTAATGACAACAGAATGTCAGGAGACCAGTTTAATGCCTCATCTGAACGACGCTCCTATTTACAGGGGCCGGTTTAACGCTTAACGGTTGCTTCTTTTTACATTCTGAAGTCCGATTCATTATACTAAGATTTTTGGACCCATACAAGCCAAGGAATGAGCACAACCTGCTGGCCGGACTAAAACTAGCTCCAGGAGTAAGCTAGTTTTTCACAACGGCCTACCAGCCATCAGAATGTGCTACCGCCTTCAAAAAGAAACCAAAGTCAAATTCGTAATTGAGATGGGGAATTCATGAAAACAGAATGTCATGAGGCCAGTTTAATTCCTCATCTGAAGGATGCTCCTTTTCACAGTCTAAAGTCTAGGTCAGTGGTCGCCAACCATAAGCAGTTCATAAGCAGTGTTGCCAAGCCCGCGGTTTTCCCGCAGAATTGGACTAACGTTACTTTAACACTGTTGCCGCGGGTTGTTGTTCATGTCCGCGGGTTGAAGCGACCCCAATAACGTGATATTTAGCCCCTGGAATGCGAATTTTACTGGAAGATCCCCGCCGAAAAACGTGTATTTTATCCCCAGAATGGATTTTTACAGGGGAACCCCCTCGAAACGCCATTGGACTAGTTTTATTGCGAAAATCTGGCAACCCTGTTCATAAGCGCCACCTGCTGTCAGAGAGTGTGCCTCAGTCAGACCTGGGGCAAGTTCAAGGTCAAACCGGTTTGAACGACATGTTTCCTGGAAACGGTGTGCAACGACCGTTTCCGTTTAAAAAACGTTTTGCACCGTTTTGTTGGGGCTACGCAGCCCTGTTGTTTTTGTTTCGTGCAGATGTTTTATGTAGCAAATAAATAAATAACACCTAAAGTCAGAATTTTCAGGATTTTAAATCCTGAAATTAATCTAAATAAAATAAAAATCAATTGCCCGTGCAGATCGTGATTAAAATGCAGTGGTTGCCTCTAATTTAAAAAAGCTAGATATTTTTGTTTGAAGCCAGTTTCTTTGTTATAAAGCAAATAGCCAATAAATAAATTTGCTTAAATATCAGTATCAGAATCAGCCAATTTGCTAGTTAAA
>NW_015539837.1:403045-403920 GCF_001515605.1 Sinocyclocheilus anshuiensis | reverse complement strand
TCTGAATTCTGAATCAGCTATGATCGGAGCATCACTAATTAAAATACTAAGTAAAAGGCCTCAAATTTGAAGTACAATCTGGGATGTCTTTTTCTATCAATTCTTCAATAGGTAGATCTTGTCTTTCATAAAGGCCGAACTCGGATCTTGGGCCTAAAAAGGTTGGTGACCACTGGTCTAGGTCATTATATTAGGACTTTTGCACCCATTGAAGCCAGGGAATGGGCACCCCCTGCTGGCTGGACTAAAACTAGTTGCAGCAGCTAGCTAGTTTTTCACAAAGGGTCTCCCACCACTGTACCGACCAGGTTCTGGCCTGCTTAGCTTTATTGAGGAACCGGACTCAGCCTACTGCATGCAACAACTGCATTTGTACTCTGCCCCTTAATAAAGCTTCTCTTACAGAGGGGTAGCGCATCCTGATAAGCTCAATACGGCCATCAGGATGTGCTACCACCTTAAACAATGAGGTCAAATTCATGATTAAGGTGGGGAATTAATGACAACAGAATGTCAGTAGGCCAGTTTAATGTCTCATCTGAATAATGCTCCTTTTTACAGGGGCCGGTTTTACTCTTCATCAAAAGGTTGCTTCTTTTTACAGTCTGAAGTCTGTATCGTTATAGTTTTGGACCCATACAAGTCGTGTATGGGAAGTCGTGGCCTAATGGTTAGAGAGTCGGACTCGTAACCCAAAGGTTGCGGGTTCGAATCTCGTACCTGCAGGGATTGTAGGTGGGGGGAGTGAATGTACAGCGCTCGCTCCCACCTTCAGTACCACGACTGAGGTGCCCTTGAGCAAGGCACCGAACCCCCAACTGTAGGGTGACCATATGTGCCATTTTCCCAGGACGCGTCCTGGCCAGGATTTCTAT
>NW_015539837.1:402398-402736 GCF_001515605.1 Sinocyclocheilus anshuiensis | reverse complement strand
CCGTACTCAGCCTACTGCATGCAACAACTGCATTTGTACTCTGCCCCTTAATAAAGCTTCTCTTACAGAGGGGTAGCGCATCCTGATAAGCTCAATACGGCCATCAGGATGTGCTACCACCTTAAACAATGAGGTCAAATTCATGATTAAGGTGGGGAATTAATGACAACAGAATGTCAGTAGGCCAGTTTAATGTCTCATCTGAATAATGCTCCTTTTTACAGGGGCCGGTTTTACTCTTCATCAAAAGGTTGCTTCTTTTTACAGTCTGAAGTCTGTATCGTTATAGTAAGACTTTTGGACCCATACAAGTCATGTATGGGAAGTCGTGGCCTAAT
>NW_015539837.1:397455-401885 GCF_001515605.1 Sinocyclocheilus anshuiensis | reverse complement strand
TCAAAATACCATACAGACGGTTCCTTATGCTTTCAAAATGCTCTCGAGGAACTTTGATGTCATACACCGATCGGTCTGCACACGCAAACAAAGCCAAAACTTAGATATTTTAGGCAATATAGAAATCCTGGCCAGGACGCGTCCTGGGAAAATGGCACATATGGTCACCCTACCCAACTGCTCCCCGGGCGCCGCAGCAAAAAAATGGCTGCTCACTGCTCCGGGTGTGTGTTCACGGTGTGTGTGTGTTCACTGCTGTGTGTGTGCACTTTGGATGGGTAAATGCAGAGCACTAATTCCAAGTATGAGTCACCATACTTGGCCACATGTCACGTCACAAGTCACAAGTCACACAAGTCACAAGTCAGGGAATGAGCACCCCCTGCTGGCCGGAATAAAAATAGCTCCAGCAGCAAGGTAGTTTTTCCACAACAGCCTACCAGCCATCAGAATGTGCTACCGCTGATTTTCTGTGGCTCAGCTGCGTGTGGATCGCGAGCTGTGAGTTTGGATTGGGCAAGGCTAAAAGGGCGGAACAAAAGTCTCAAAATTCAAATTAATCAAATAGAATCGACTCAGAAAAGATGTGAATGAAAGCACGCGCGTCGCCTGATCCACAAATGCACATTTTAATTGCTACATTCACAAATTATGATACTTTAATACAAACTATAATATTTGTATTCACAAATGTGTCTCTATTTGAACAAAATGCTGCACATTAATGTAATTCTTAACTCTGCAGAAACCAGTTGTTTCAGTGTAGTGATGCACGTTTGTGAATTTTTCAAATCGTGTACACGTTAATGAATTGCACTGGGCCTTGTTCATTGGTAGTTGTGTGTGTGAGCGTTGTGAAATGCTGTAAACTGCGAAAATGAAGTCTCAAAATCCAAATGAACTGAACAAGATTGACTCGAACTAGACATCAATTAATGCACGCGTGTCACCTGATCCACATATGCATAGATTCCTTTTTGCATGAGCAATTTATGATATATGAATGCAGAACAAAACATTTTTATTCACAAACATGTCTGTATTTGTACAAATCGCTGCACAATCATTTAATCCCGAATTCCACAGACTCAAATTGAAAGACATTTGTTTGTGGTTAGTAAAATACATGTATAAAAGGTATTTTGATGTCATACACCGATCGGTCTGCACACGCAAACAAAGCCAAAACTTAGATATTTTAGGCAATATAGAAATCCTGGCCAGGACGCGTCCTGGGAAAATGGCACATATGGTCACCCTACCCAACTGCTCCCCGGGCGCCGCAGCAAAAAAATGGCTGCTCACTGCTCCGGGTGTGTGTTCACGGTGTGTGTGTGTTCACTGCTGTGTGTGTGCACTTTGGATGGGTAAATGCAGAGCACTAATTCCAAGTATGAGTCACCATACTTGGCCACATGTCACGTCACAAGTCACAAGTCACACAAGTCACAAGTCAGGGAATGAGCACCCCCTGCTGGCCGGAATAAAAATAGCTCCAGCAGCAAGGTAGTTTTTCCACAACAGCCTACCAGCCATCAGAATGTGCTACCGCTGATTTTCTGTGGCTCAGCTGCGTGTGGATCGCGAGCTGTGAGTTTGGATTGGGCAAGGCTAAAAGGGCGGAACAAAAGTCTCAAAATTCAAATTAATCAAATAGAATCGACTCAGAAAAGATGTGAATGAAAGCACGCGCGTCGCCTGATCCACAAATGCACATTTTAATTGCTACATGCACAGATTATGATACTTTAATGCAAACTATAACATTTGTATTTACAAATATGTCTCTATTTGAACAAAATGCTGCACATTAATGTAATTCTTAACTCTGCAGAAACCATTTGTTTCAGTGTAGTGATGCACGTTTGTGAATTTTTCAAATCGTGTACACGTTAATGAATTGCACTTGAATTACAGAAAAAAAAACAAGGTACCAATTAATATAAGCTATTCTGTGTCTTAAGACAAGTTAAGTTAGAACAAGTTCAATAAAGCATCTTTATTGTATTTCTATGGGCAGAGGAGTTAGTAGTTGTGTGTGTGGGCGTCGTGAAATGCTGCAAACTGCGAAAATTAAGTCTCAAAATCCAAATGAACCGAACAAGATTGACTCGAACACGATGTCAATAATTGCACACGTGTCACCTGATCCACAAATGCACGGATTCCTTTTTTCATGAGCAATTTATGATGTATTAATGCAGAACAGAACATTTTTATTCGCAAACATGTCTGTATTTGTTCAAATCGCTGCACAATCATTTAATCTGGAATTCCACAGACTCAAATTGAAAAGCATTTGTTTGTGGTTAGTAAGATACATGCATAAAATGTATGCAGTACATGGATAATTGTGCGTGCAGCTATTAATCATTTTGAGTCTAATATCATCCCATACACAACCTGTCACTTTAATACCTAAGACGACACCACCACCTTGTGGTAAAATCTGAACATTTTACAGTATGTATCATCCATAGACTGTATCACGTTGTCTTGTTCCTCACTTTTTAAACATTATCAAAAACGACATAAGGTTGCAGTTAATATTAAGAAACCTACGACCGAGTATGCGACATATATAAAAATGTATAATACCAACCGACATTCCCTGCATTGTCTTGCTTTTTCACAGAGAGCGAAGCAGCGGGCTGCTACTCCACTGCAGTAGATGGCGATGTAGAGCAAGTTGTGACTTGATGCACTACAGATAAAGATGTTACGCTACAATACCTGATATATAAACCACGTGGGCAGTCTTATGCGTTTACTTAATAGTAGTACAGTTGATCTTTTTTTTCATATAAAAATCGAATAACCTACCCAGCGACTCCAGAAAGGGAAATTCAGCGCGCGCTAAATAAACCATCGTACACGCCTGCAGTACAAAGCCAACACAAACCAGAATGGCGAAAGGAATGTACTTAGAACATTATTTAGACAGTAGGTTTTTTAACGGCATTCTTCAAAAACTCGTTTTAAATGCTGTCAAGTTGTATGAAATGAAATGAGTTCCTCTTGAGTACCCCACTTGAGAGTTGAGGAGTTGTTGTGTTTCAGAATTACAAGTTTATCAGTCTTATGTGTTATGTTACGATAAAATGCTGAACTGTACATGACTGAGTGGTGCCTAAGTAATGTTTTGTATCTTATAATACCCTTGCTCAGTATGTAAAGTTAACTTCCTGTAGCGTATGCATGCTGTTTATTTTCCTGCCATGTAAATACAGTTTGCACGATTTTTAATTATAATCATTGGTTCCAGGCATCGAGGGACTTCCCTGCGAGTTGCAGAGAAACTTCTCATTAATGGAGGATTTAGATAATAGAACTGAAGGTATGAATGTTTGGACCACTTTGTATCAGAGGCCATTACAGTTAACTTTTTTTAAATTTTGACTAATGAACAATTATATTCTTACTGTTGTTCACAGAGAAAAAAGCAGAGATAAGTGAACTAGCTTCTGAGTATATTGCAAAAGTTAGAAATCTGGCATCCGAGGAGCGTGTCCAGCATTTAAAGAAGATTGAAAATGCCTACAACAAATGCAAAGAGTACAGCGATGACAAAGTTCAGCTTGCAATGCAGATATATGAAATGGTGAGATGCAGAGTCCTCAGTTTTATATTTACATGTACCATTTGATGCATCAAGCATAAACAAGTCTCCTTGCATTTCCAGGTGGATGAACACATTCGGAGATTAGATGCTGATCTTGCACGCTTTGAGAATGATCTGCAGGAGAAACTGGACTCAGCCAGTCTGGAGAGCTCAGATGAAAAGCAATCTCGAAGTAAGTCTTATTGTTCAGAGCTTATCTTCATGTATGTATCAATACAATCAATGCCCAGTGTATCCCTTTTGCTGTAATTTGGGGTGACTCATTTGTTGTTTCAGAAGATAAGAATATAAAAGAAAAAAGGGCATCCCATGGAACAGACAAGAAAGGATCAGATCAAGACTCACCCAAGCAGAAAAAAACAGAAAAATGGGTAACTGTCATATTAAAAGGACACATTTGATTGATGCATGTGTATATTATTTTAAACTCTTTGGAGTGTTACAAGCTGTTCATGAATAGATAAGATCCCTAAAGTTGTAAAGACTAAAGTCTCAAACCCAAAGAGATACTGGTAAAAAAAAAATTGTATAGCCTGAATGCACTGTAAGTCGCTTTGGATAAAAGCGTCTGCTAAATGCATAAATTATTATTATTATTATTATAAAAGTTAAGACTCGTCCAGAAGATTTGCATAACACCGCCCAAATGTTCACGCAAAGAAAGAAGGCGTAACTTTTATTCTCGCTGTAGTAATGTTGTTGCCGCCACCGTCATGTCAGGGAGACGCTGTGTGTTTCCGTGTGAAAGCGAAACTACTTTGTTTGGTCTTCCAAAAGAGGACACAACTAGAAATCAGTGGTTAAGTTG
>NW_015539837.1:370216-397321 GCF_001515605.1 Sinocyclocheilus anshuiensis | reverse complement strand
CTGTGGGCCCTAATGAACCCACATACTGTTTATGTAGTCAAGTATCATATGGAGAAATGATTGGATGTGACAATTCTGATGTGAGTAATAGTTATTTCATATAAATCTTTTTTTTTTGTTAAGCCATTGTTTGAGAAAATACAATTGCCACACAGAAACAAGTACCGTCTACTAGGGATGCACGATATATCGGCCACCATATCGGTATCGGCTGCAGGCTAAATGCATTCATGTCCTGCATTAATCAGTGTGTAAATGCATCTAAATGCCATTTCAGATGCAGCTGCTGTGTTTCCTCTGCATTGCAAAGATGAATTATGGTGATTAATACTTTCATTTGCTTGATAACAGCCCAAATGTCTTATTATAATTGACTGATTAAATATAAGAATTTGACTCAAATGATAATGCACACTTTTAGAAAAAATGGCTTTAAGGTAAAAATGACCGTAAAAGGTAAAAATCTATTTAAACTTATTGGAAAAGATTCATTTCTGTCACTGCTGTGGCCTGACCACCACACATGATTTGAAGAATATAATTTTTTTTAGGAGTCAGCTGTCCACTGTAGTCCTTAAGATATCAGCACAGTAACACTCAGTCAAATTATTGTTATCGATAAAATCCCAGAAAATATCGAGATATAATTTTTGGTCAATATCGCACACCCCTAGCTGCCAGCCGTTCGGTGCAACTGGCAGAGCTGAATGTAAAGTTTAACACCGCATACACCATCCTAACCCTCGCCAAAGAAGAGCTTAACTTTAGGTTGTTTGCAAAAGAAATCTGTCAGTGTTCTTTTCATTTTCTCTCTTCTTCAGCCCTTTCTTTTTCTCACAGTAGTTAGCGGAAAGCAGTGACTGAGAGATTGACAGCTAATATTAACCAATACAAAATCTGATTTAAAGTTAAGAATGTAAGGATAAAATCTGTTAATATATAATTTGTAGTTGTGATGCTCATACATTTTTGGTGAGTGCTCCTAAATATTTGCTGGTGCTCCTAACTTTTTGAAGTTGGGAGCACCAGTGCTACCAAGTAAAAAAGTTAATTTCGATCCCTGATTAAGCTTAATTTTTTTACATCAACTGTTGTTTTTTATTAGTGTTTGTTAAAGTGTACTTGTGTGAGAAACAAAAAATACAGTAAATCAAAGTCCCATTTTTTGGTGCATTTCTTTCATGTTTCATATCATCCTGGTATTTCTTGTGACAATTGTTTTCTTTTCTTCTTGGAAAACAAAGTAGATGTTTGGCATTAATCACAATTTAAGTCACCATTCACCTTTGTATGAAAACAATGCAGTAAATAAATGGTGACTGACTCTGATAGTTCTCATAGCATTCTGTCTAACGTCTCATTTTGTGTTCCACAGAAGAAATGAAGTCATGAGGGTGAGTAAATGATGACAACATTTTCATTTCTTTGACAATAAGCAAAAATTTGGCAGTTAGAAAGTTGGCTGCTTCTTTGCTGGACAAGCACATGCCTTCATTCTCCAATAGCATGGAAGGAGGACGACAGTTAGGCTTAGTTCAGGAAGCCTTGCTCAGTATTTCCTTTTATAGAAGCTGCAAATACAAAAGGCCCCTGGTCTGTCTTCCTGTAAACAGTTCCTCTACACAACCACACATCTGTAAAAGAGAGGCGTGATCTGATATCTTTGTTTTAGTCCAGTTGGTCAGATTAAGTGCAAGTGTGTGACCTATAGTGGTCGTGGCTGGTAGGATCAGGAAATGCTTCTGTTATCCGTCCACCAATCAGAAGAGGAGGGGATGTGTGTAATAGGAAGTGGAAGCACTCTACTGATGATTTTTTTTCTTCACGGTCTCTAGTGGTTGCTTGAAGATTGTAATCAGCACTATTAGAAGTAACATAGCTCGAATTTTTTTGACCAAAAATGTTTGATAGATTCAGTCCACAGGACTGTGTATCATGCCTGTTGGTTGAATGCTGATTAGTGAATAGTGATGTTCTTGCATTCATATGGAGGGCCCACATTGCATGCATAGTCACTGTCACCGTATGTTTACTTTGGCCCACCAGTCTATAACTGTGAAAAACAAATACATGCTGGTTAGTTAAGGCCTGGTGCAGCTCGTATCAAAGAGGATCAGGGGAGCAGACGGGAATGTCCAGACTGAGTCCCGCTTCCCATGAGCTTTCTCTGGCATTTTCATCTCACTTCCCCTGTTCGTTCACACAAACTGAGAGGACAGCTTGTAGCTTTTGGCTGAAGTCCTATTTGCCTTGCCTTGCCTTACTGTGCATTTATGCATTTGGCAGATGCTTTTATCTAATGGAACTTATGTTGCATTCAAGGTTTGCATTTATTTTTTTTCGATTCATGTGCTCCCTGGAAATCAAATCCATGAATTTGGTCTTACTAGTGTCATGCTCTTCTTTTAGTCTTGAATTCATGTCTTAGATTAGTCTGTCGCTGTGTGTTGATAATGCATAAATGAAAAGTAAAAGTAAACACAAAGAGAAAGTAAAAAAAAAAAAAAAAAAACTAAGTTGACTCACCATTGCTGTTAAATATGCATGAGCTTTAATCTCGTCACAGCAGTGGCAAGTGAAAAGCCAGTAGTTGTTGTCAAGCATAGATCAGGGCATGCTTCACTTAACAGTGCATCTATTTATTTGCACTTTTTAATTTAGCAAACACTTTTGTCCGCATACTGAATATATTCTCTCAGGTCTTTATAAGTATGAGCGTTTCATTAAGATTTTTTTATATACGATGAAATGATAAAGTTACTTATGATCTAAGTTTCCATGATAAAATGATATTTAGAGTTTGATAAATGTTCGATATAATGTTTATGCACCAAAAGCATAACGAAGCAGCACTACTCATTTGAACCACACCACACGGACAGTTTATCCACTCGGATCAAAGTTCAAACGGCAGCTCTTTTAAAACAGCGCTGTGAGATCCAGTGTGAAGCACTTGAATTCAGCGAAGAACACAAATGACTCATTGATTTATTCTAATTTACAGCCAGATGAAAGAGTGCTGACAAACAGGAGAAACACTGCGCAACTATACAGTCAGAAGGCTTTTGATGCCTATGCTACTGTGTAGGGCTGTGAATCTTTGGGTAGACTTTGATTCGATTCACGATCCATAGGTTTTCGATTCAAGAATGATTTTTGCAAATTTAGAACGATTCAATTCGATTCGATTCACAATTAAATTCGATTCGATTAACGATTCGATTCTGCATTCTTTAAGTGCATTCACAGGATTATTTAAATGCTTCCCCTAAATTCTTTAAATGCTTAGTCAAGGGGCAAATTACACAGCAGCCTTTATGGTTACAGAACTGTAGGTTAGAGAGAAAAAAACACTTTTGTCCATTGTTAGATGCTAGTTTAATGATGCTATGGCATGACATGGCATACGTAAAAATTTATGTAAGCCAAGATTTAAAAAAATATTTTTTTAAATCATTTCAGAAGTGACAGAAATGTCAAATACAATAATTTTATGTATGTATATATTATTATAATTCTTTTTTTTTTTTTACAAGGAATTATTTTCTTATCGAATCAGCTATGATCAGGGATTCACTAATTACAATACTAAGTAAAATGCCTCAAATTTGAAGTACAATCTGGGATGTCTTTTTCTATCAATTCTTCAATAGGTAGATCTTATCTTTCATAAAGGCTGAGGTCAGGGATCTTGGGCCTAAAAAGGTTGGTGACCACTGCTCTAAAGAAACAGGATTCCCTAAATTATCATCATTGATATCGTTATCGCAAATAATTATCAGAAATTATCGTGATATATTTTAAAGCCCATACCGCCCATCCCTAGTAACCACTGCTTTAGACACTTACATTTTTGCTCTGTCCATGCAATAAATGCGCAGCCTTCGACTGCTCAGGTAATGTCATCGGTATGACTGAGGGCCATTGAAAAACTACAGAAAAATAAAACTACTTCACTTTAGCATTACTGGCCACAAGTCCTAAGAAGAAATGAGATCACACATCAGCTCAAAAAATGTGTCCGTGAGACGAACGGAGTGCGAGCGCAATCCTGTGACAGTCTAAGGCGGTGAATAGTGGAGTAGTGTTGCTTTCGTCAACGAAAATTATGACTAAATAGAATTGCATTTCTAAAAAGAGACTAAAATACAATTTTCGTTGACTAAAACTATACGAAAATAGTCATGGATAATTCTGACTAAAATAAGACTAAAATGCTCAGACTTTTAGTTGACTAAAACTTGACTAGACTAAAAAGAGTATGAACGTGACTAAAACTAATAAAAACTAAAATGACAGCTTCACACAAAGACTAGACTAAAAACAACACTATAGTGGAGCGCGTGAAGGAGAGCTGCGAGGGTACGAACACTGTTCAATGTCTCCATTAATTCGTGCTTGTAGTAATTTAATGTGTATCTATTTTGAAAGCATTGAATCGCTATAGAAATCACGATTCATTTGATTCTTAGCGTTTTAAATCGATTACTGTCCGAAATCGGCGATTCACGATTCAAAAATCATGTTTCAAGATCGGTGCATATGCATCGTCAGGGTTTGTAATCGATGCATCGATAAAACGAGTGAATCGTTACACCCCTACTACTATGAAAGACCAGCGATTAATTTTAATAAAACTCAAACAGTCAAAATAATAATTACATTTTACCATATAAAAATTAGGTAATAAAAGATTTGAAATTTGTGATAAATTTTGCTATTGACTATGAAAAATGTTATCATAATTTTTTGGCCATATTGCCCAGCCCTACCGTATAGTTATCTTCTTTTAAAGCAGGGTTCCTCACACCTGGTCTTGGAGGGCTGCTGCCCTGCAGAGTTTAACTCAAATCTTGATCAACCTTTGATTTTCTAGTGATCCTGAAGACCTTGATTAGTTTGCTCATGTGTGTTTGGGCTGGAGCTAAAATTCGCAGGGAACTGGTTTGAGGAACCCTGTTTTACATCCTCACATAGGGCTGGGCGATATAGCTAAAAAATGTATCAACGATATAATGTTTCATATTGTTCGGTATCGATAATTATTGACATTTTTTATAACCTTTTTTAAAACAAAGAGCAATAGAAAAAATGTCTAAATTTACCCACTGTATTTTTAAATTAACCCAATTTATCGAGACAAACAACAAATATTTTTTTGTTTTAACAATCAAACACAAAATAAAAATTAAATATCTAATTTCTAATGTTTTATATGCAGATTAAATGGGTCTTAAGGAAACTTTTGTCTTGTCTCCCGAGGCCACAGGAGGGCGCAATGAGTAAAATAATGCAGCGCATTTAAATTGTCAACGTAAGGAAGTAACTCTATAAAAAAAACGTGCATTACGTCTAAATTAACAAATATAATTTCGTAAATTGCATTATGAACAAAACAGCATCATGTATTTATGCATTGCTTAATCCAAAGAGCCGAAGCGCCATTCACACAGATTGCATTTAAAAACATATGAGACGCAGTGAAAAGGAATAAACCTCCACAAATTCGTGACGTGTTTTCTAAAAGTTTAAACTGTTTTAACTTTGCATGGCTTTCTATATATCTCTTGTATGAGACGCGAGTGCAGCTGTCTGTCCATCTAAAAAATGTTGCGTTCTGTGTGAATGGCTTGGTTTCGGTTTTAACCTAATCAAGATCTTCTCCGCATTGAGCTTCTGTATTTCTCTAATATTTAGAATGAATAACGCAGCAGCGGCGTGTCTTGTGTTCTAGAGCAGTGGTTCCCAACCCTGGTCCTGGAGGCACCCCAACACTGCATGTTTTGCATGTCTCCGTAATCAAACACACCTGATTCAGATCATCAGCTCATTAGTAGAGACTCCAAGACCTGAAATTGGTGTGTCAGAGAAAGGAGACATGCAAAATGTGTAGTGATGGGGTGCCTCCAAGACCAGGGTTGGGAACCACTGTTCTAGAGACTAACAAAACATTAAAATGCAACAACGTCACTTACATCATTATTACCGCATCTCGCGCACCATTGATGATGCTCCCTGACGCACACCTAACATTCAAATGCAAATGTTTATTTTAAATTCGACTAATATTCATTCTTTATTCACAATCTCCTCATCACAGGCAGGCACAGCACTCAATTCAGAATGTGTTCGTGTTTGTGTGTGCTGTCTGCGTCACTCATAGGACGTGCCTATATCGTGCGCTATATCAAACATTTTTTATATCGTTATCGAAGAAGGTGTACTGTCGATAAATAACGATACCGTTTTATCACTCTGGCCTATCCTCACATTACCAGCAAAGTATAAGAACAATGGTTGATTGACAGACGAATAAGTGGTCCTCAGAAGGGCTCTAGAAATTACAACTGAAATGGTCACAAATATGCTAAAAAATCATTTGTGACAATAATTTAAAATCTGATCACCTTTTGACTTTGTGGAAAACTCAAACTTTGTGTATCCATTTTGTCATGTGACTCATTGGTTAAGTACATCTTCAGAGTGCATGACAGTTTTTCTTGCATGCAACAGTGAACTCATCACAAGCCTTGATGTCGGATTCACAGACAAATGGTTTTTACAAACCAGTTCTTAGTGAAAAAGATTCTTGGAACATTTTAAAACTGAGCTCAGTCATTTCTGAACAAGGCTCACTCTTTATCAAATTATTCTGTAATTTATTTACAAAATAAATCATTTGGCTAATTTGATTCATAAATGTTTTCCTTTTTTCCTTGGAGTTCTGAATCACGTTATCCATGGCTTCACAGAAATAGTTGTGCAATCAGTAGCTTGAGGCTGTAAGATTCATGATAGCGCCCCCAACACTGCACATTTTGTGTGTCTCCCTAATCAAACACACCTGATTCAACTCATGAGCTCATTAGAAGAAACTCCAGGACCTGAAATGGGTGTGTCAGATAAGGGAGACATACAAAATGTGCAGTGTTGGGGGGCGCCCAGGACCAGGGTTGAGAAACACTGTGCTAGACTAACAGTTTCTAAAGGGGAAACCTGAAACACTGGCTGTGAGTGGAAAAAACTCATGAAATGGACCGTGCAGGAGTGTGTTTGGGCCTATAAAACACTGCTGGAGAGAGCCACACCTCTCCAAATCACTGTCATTACGGGAAAGCAAGTTAAGACTTGATGATTCCAAATATCATCCCTCAAAAAAATTTTTTTTTTACTGAAATCTGTGATCCGGCAGTCTGTGTAGTGGTATTCAATACTGAATGAAACCATGCTTTAAACAAGAGTTTATTATTATGAACAAAACAGCATCATGTATTTATGCATTGCTTAATACAAAGAGCCGAATCACACAGATTGCATTTGAAAACATATGAGACGCAGTGAAAAGGAATAAACCTCCACAAATTCGTGACGTGTTTTCTAAAAGTTTAAACTGTTTTAACTTTGCATGGCTTTCTATATATCTCTTGTATGAGACGCGAGTGCAGCTGTCTGTCCATCTAAAAAATGTTGCGTTCTGTGTGAATGGCTTGGTTTCGGTTTTAACCTAATCAAGATCTTCTCCGCATTGAGCTTCTGTATTTCTCTAATATTTAGAATGAATAACGCAGCAGCGGCGTGTCTTGTGTTCTAGAGCAGTGGTTCCCAACCCTGGTCCTGGAGGCACCCCAACACTGCATGTTTTGCATGTCTCCGTAATCAAACACACCTGATTCAGATCATCAGCTCATTAGTAGAGACTCCAAGACCTGAAATTGGTGTGTCAGAGAAAGGAGACATGCAAAATGTGTAGTGATGGGGTGCCTCCAAGACCAGGGTTGGGAACCACTGTTCTAGAGACTAACAAAACATTAACATGCAACAACATCACTTACATCATTATTACCGCATCTCGCGCACCATTGATGATGCTCCCTGACGCACACCTAACATTCAAATGCAAATGTTTATTTTAAATTCGACTAATATTCATTCTTTATTCACAATCTCCTCATCACAGGCAGGCACAGCACTCAATTCAGAATGTGTTCGTGTTTGTGTGTGCTGTCTGCGTCACTCATAGGACGTGCCTATATCGTGCGCTATATCAAACATTTTTTATATCGTTATCGAAGAAGGTGTACTGTCGATAAATAACGATACCGTTTTATCACTCTGGCCTATCCTCACATTACCAGCAAAGTATAAGAACAATGGTTGATTGACAGACGAATAAGTGGTCCTCAGAAGGGCTCTAGAAATTACAACTGAAATGGTCACAAATATGCTAAAAAATCATTTGTGACAATAATTTAAAATCTGATCACCTTTTGACTTTGTGGAAAACTCAAACTTTGTGTATCCATTTTGTCATGTGACTCATTGGTTAAGTACATCTTCAGAGTGCATGACAGTTTTTCTTGCATGCAACAGTGAACTCATCACAAGCCTTGATGTCGGATTCACAGACAAATGGTTTTTACAAACCAGTTCTTAGTGAAAAAGATTCTTGGAACATTTTAAAACTGAGCTCAGTCATTTCTGAACAAGGCTCACTCTTTATCAAATTATTCTGTAATTTATTTACAAAATAAATCATTTGGCTAATTTGATTCATAAATGTTTTCCTTTTTTCCTTGGAGTTCTGAATCACGTTATCCATGGCTTCACAGAAATAGTTGTGCAATCAGTAGCTTGAGGCTGTAAGATTCATGATAGCGCCCCCAACACTGCACATTTTGTGTGTCTCCCTAATCAAACACACCTGATTCAACTCATGAGCTCATTAGAAGAAACTCCAGGACCTGAAATGGGTGTGTCAGATAAGGGAGACATACAAAATGTGCAGTGTTGGGGGGCGCCCAGGACCAGGGTTGAGAAACACTGTGCTAGACTAACAGTTTCTAAAGGGGAAACCTGAAACACTGGCTGTGAGTGGAAAAAACTCATGAAATGGACCGTGCAGGAGTGTGTTTGGGCCTATAAAACACTGCTGGAGAGAGCCACACCTCTCCAAATCACTGTCATTACGGGAAAGCAAGTTAAGACTTGATGATCCCAAATATCATCCCTCAAAAAAATTTTTTTTTTTTACTGAAATCTGTGATCCGGCAGTCTGTGTAGTGGTATTCAATACTGAATGAAACCATGCTTTAAACAAGAGTTTATTTTCAAATCCTCTTTTATAGATTTGTAGGGGTGAAAGTGCTCTCTAATCAAGCTCTTAAAACACCTCCCATAATCCTGATTCATTCCTAGTAGTGCGATTTGTTGTGTAACGGTGGTGGTTCCTCAGAGCGAGAGTCAGTGATGTGTAAAGGTATGTCCAGTCTAATGTCTCCTCCGCTGTAGGGCCTTACATCAAGCCTGAGGGCTGGTACATCACTATAGCAATGCGCAGCACAGAGGCATGACTGCACTCGCAGCTTTTTATCCTGCTGTGGAATGAAGTATGCCTGCATCAACACGCCTTTATCTCGGCTCTCTTCAGTGGAAGCACAGGGAGAAAGAGACTGTGGACACACCATAGCGAAGACCCTCAATGTCCCAGGAGTGTGGCAGATCTGGGCCAGGGACCTTAACTGGATCTTCCATCAGGGTTCTTCAGGGTGAGGTGGCATTAGTGGTGGTACTGGCATCCTTTTTCCTTGATTTCTTTAGTGTTGACTGTGTGCCTTTTTACAAGCTGAAGTGTAAGTGGTGGTGGCTGGAAAAAGCTCTTTAAACTGATTGTGCTTCAAAAGAAATTCATTGTATTTATTTATACAGTTTGACTACTTAATGAAAGAAGATACAAGTGTTTTTTTTTGTGTGTGTGTTTTTTCATTGGATTGCATGTGATGCATATTGGAGTTTTATTTCTGTTTCCTAACCAGACTAGCTTCTGAGAATGTTCTTGCAGCAAGTCCTCTGATCTTTATTCTGCGCATGTTTTTTTCTCTATAGGGAAACAGGAACTGGCTCACGAGTGTTAGTCTAAGATCATGCAAGACTTGTGCAATAGTTAATCTTTTATTGATCGTTTCTCAACTCTTCAGAAATATCTTTGTTATAGCTCAAGTAAAACATGACTTCCTTGTCTTTTTAAGGATCTTTTTAAGCTTTCGTGATGAAAGCACTTCTTCTGGATTTATGTCTCTGTTATAGAAGTTAAATCATGTAGTGAAATGCACAATTAAACTAGGCTAAATATTTAATGTTGCATCACCTTTGCATCACATCTTTGTTGTTTGAATACAATGCACAGTTGAACTGTGCTGTCAAACAGGAAGAGATTGTGGTCACGTCGAGGTTGAGTTGCACATGATTTGCTGAATTGACCTCACTAAGTTAAGACAGGATTTTACCTTATTTGGACATGTTGATGACGGGCGGAGACAGAGGATGCAGACAGTCGCATGATGGCACTGATTTCTAACCAGACTTGATAGACTGTTGGCGAAAACACCTTTGTACCATCTTAGGCCACATGCACCTGATGAGGTTTTCTATTAAGCTACTGAATAAATGTCTTTTTCTTACTAGTAGAAATTTGAAAAGAAAAAGATTGAGGACACATTGTTAAATTCACCTCTATTCCAAAATCAAAAAAAAAAAGATAGAATTTTAAAGCATTATAAATGTGCTTCCAACAAACAATCAGTAAAGCCAAATAGCCAAAACTGAAATAAAGTTTCGGTAATTGAACTACATATGCTGTTGAGGACCTCATGATGAACCAATTGTGGTAAATTTATTTTGCCTCTCAGTATTCCAGCTAAACTTGTTGCTGTTCTATCATCATTTTTGCTCATGGTGAAATATGTCCACATTGTTGACATGTTTACCTGTTGTAGCTTATCTGCGCTCTGTGTATTCAAAACACATCATTGAAAAATCTTTTGGCCCTTCAAAACTGTTTTGGCCAAAACTGCACATTTTCGTTGCTGAAATTTTGTTTCATTACTAAGAGAATCATTTGCAATTCCATTCAGATATACTAGTATAGCATTTTCAGTTTAATATTGTTCCAGTGCAGTTTTACAGTAAAATATGACAGCTCTTAAAATACATAACAATAACAAAAAAAAAATACTCTCAAATTTTCCCTAAGAACCCTTTTGTGGCTCCACTGAAGATCTAATCAGCATTGCATGTACCTGTTACAAAGAAGGTAATCCCATAGTCCATTTTCTTATCCAAGAAAAATGTACAGAGAAATATATATATACATGTCATTCAGAACTGAAAAGTATACATTTTTTCCATGTGCCTTGTATTTTTATGTGTCGAGTTTCTTAAATATTTCACATGAGGAGAGGTCTTTTTGTAGTTGCTGCCTATATAGAGTGCATCAAATCAGTTACGTATTCGGTTCGATTTTGGTTCAAATGCTATCATAGCCGCTAGAAAGCAAGGTAGCAAAGCTCTAAGTGTGCTGATGTCATACAGCCATCTTTAGCAAGACATCCTGTTGTGCAGACTTGCACTCTGACCTGAAAACCTCAGCACTTTCAGTTGAATTGATGACCTGCTAGAACTGTTACTCTCAGAGGACTGCAATGCTAAGCTAACTGACAGCTTTCTGTGTTACAGATAGGCAGTGAATACTCCAAAAAGTATCAGTTGCTTTTGCACAGGGGCGGACATTGTTAGCGTATCTCAAAAAATAGTTGGCAGCTAGCAGAACATGAGACAGAGTCTCTGTCCATGCTAACTTGTTGACTGGCTGTTTTGTAGCACAGTAGCAGCTGTTGGCTAGCGGTTAGTAAGTTTTGCACTGTTTTAGCAGACTCTTGGTGTGGCTGTTGTGGTGGTTGGAAAGCTTTCATAAAAGGTCTGTACAATAAAATTCTGAAATTGCTCCTCTGAGATTTTACTGAAATAGTTACATTGTTGTTATGGGCATTTCAAACAACGCATTAGTGGATGAATAACCTTGTTTATTTTGCTTGTATTCTTCTAGTGATGGATCTGATATGCCCTGATAAAGTCTCTTGCTAAAATGGCCTGCTATCTGTCATTCTCTTCATTTGTTGTATCTTAATTGTCTTTAGTGCAGCAATTCATTTATCAGCTAAGTTGGTTTGTTTCTCTGCCGCCCTCTGCAGGTTGATCTCTGAAACCCTATTACCCTTCTGAGTGTGTTTCCCTGTCATGTCTGACAACGGAGAGCTGGAGGACAAACCACCTGCCCCCCCAGTCAGAATGAGCAGCAACTTTGGCATCAAGGACAGTATGTCAACAAACCCCAGTTCTAAACCCCTGCCCTCCGTCCCAGAGGAGAAGAGGGACAAACCACGCAACAAGATCATATCCATCTTCTCAGCAGAGAAAGGTAAGACCAGAGGACCCAGGGGGTGCATTCAAATCAGTATTTTGGGACAATACAAAACAGCATTTGTGTTGAATACCACAGAAAAATACTTTTGACTCAAATTAGGTTTTCTTTAAGGCACAAACATTTTCACTTAAATTATGTATTTCTTGATTATATTGTTATTTGAGCTGCAAGTTTTTGAAGTAGGATTGTGGTTTTAAGCAGATGAACTTGTAATTTGTTAACAACGTCATTCATGTGTATTCATTTTTCTCTGTCAGAAGGTTTAACCATATGCAAGTCATGAGGTTTCAGTTTAGCTTTATAGGTTTCAATGTAGCTTTTTAGTTAAAAATTCGTATTTTTTTTGTATGTAAATTCCCAATTATAAAGATTTTTAGGGGCTAATTTTCTGTTAAAAATATTAATGCGATTAATTTGATTAAATATTGGCTTAATATTTAATTTGATTCACTTTATGATCAATTAATGTCCCTAAAAAAACAGAACCTAGCAAAAAATCATTTGTTCTTCACTATAAAAAAAACAACAACAAAAAAAATTGATGTTCAGTTTAAATTGTTTTTTCAACATTTGAGTTTACAGAGAGTCTGTTTACTTTCATTGTTTATGACTTACTATAACCCAGATTTTTGCTTTTTTTGCCACATAATACCACAAATGGTGACAATAAGGCTCAACTTGTATTGAACTCAACACATTCCTTTAACTGACCCTTCTATAGTATGCTGTAATTGATCACATTTTTGGACACAGAGGCTCATCTCAGACTTGGGATCATTGATTGTAAAATTGTCCACTGGAATCTGTCATTTTGCCAGTGACCAGAAGCATGTAACCACAATCCTTCTTTCTGTTGAAGGAAGAAAAAAAGACAAGGATAAGGAGCGTCCGGAGATTTCAAATCCTTCTGACTTCGAGCACACCATACACGTGGGCTTCGATTCTGTCACGGGGGAGTTCACTGTGAGTTAGACATACTTTCCGACTTTCCTCTGGTGCAATTTACCCATGCTGCCCCTGATCTGTCCTAATCCATCAGATGCTAGAAAGAATTGCCAAGATTGATTTCTGTGACCATTTGTCTCCTGTCTGTCATAGTGCATTAATTTAATTTGCTGAAGTTTAATTAATCAAATTATCAGATGGGCCCTAACTCACTTTCTTATTTTCATTCCCATTTCTCTATCTTTATCTGTGTCTCAGGGCATGCCAGAGCAGTGGGCTCGGCTGCTGCAGACCTCCAACATCACGAAATCTGAGCAGAAGAAAAACCCTCAGGCTGTGCTGGATGTGCTCAAATTCTATGACTCCACAGGCAACAACAGGCAGAAATACCTCAGTTTTACAGGTAAATGGGTACATATACATACTGCAACTGTATTTGAATTCATCCTATAATGTCTATGTTCCTCCTCTTGATTTCAGATAAAGACGCACCACCCGCAAAAAAAGGCTCAGAGCAATCACCAGTCAAGGATCCTGATGATGATGACGATGGTGAAGCCCCGCCCCCTGTTGTAGCACCACGTCCACAGCATACCATATCTGTGAGTGAAGATTTCTTGTCATATATATCATGTCAAATAGGTATATTACTTAATTTTTTTATTTCATACTGGTTCTTGAGTGAACACCATATTGTTGGTGTCTTTGTTGTCTGGATAGGTATACACTCGTTCTGTCATCGATCCTATTCCAGCACCTGCTGCCATTGCAGACACAGATGGTTGCAAAGCTGCAGATAAACAGAAGAAGGGCAAGGGCAAAATGACAGATGAGGAGATTATGGAGAAACTTAGTAAGTCTTTTGTGGTTACTCAACATTCGAGATGCTCACTATAACAATACTATTATTATATGCACTGCAGCATGTGAAAGTGATTCTGTATGACAGAATCCTAACTGTGTTGTTGTGATTGATCTCAGGAACTATTGTCAGTATTGGAGACCCCAAGAAAAAATACACAAGATACGAAAAAATTGGACAAGGGTAAATATATTCTATGATTCTTGGTTATTTTTTCAATATGTCAGTCAGTATCACAAAAACAGTTAGCCAGTAGCTGAATTTATATTAACTATAATCTAAGATTGCTTCAATTGAATGTTGTCTTTTTACAGTGCTTCTGGTACGGTGTATACAGCCATTGATGTTGCTACTGGCCAAGAGGTATTTTCTCTATTCAGTTCTTAATCTAATTTTAATCAATGTTTCCTGAGAAAAATCCTTGAATAAAAATGTAATTAACCTATGGGTCTAAGACAATTGCTTGATGTACACTACTGTTCATGCAATAAATAAAAAATGATAGTAAAGACATTCATAGGATTTCTATTTCAAATAAATGCACATTTCTAGCAGCACAACCATTTTCTACATGAAAAAGAAATGTTTCTTGAGTACCACATCAGCAAATCATGTGACACATTTTAAAATATATTAAAACTGAATTTTAAATTGCAAGAATATTTCATAATATTACTGTTTGTGCTGTATTTGTGATCAAATAAATTCAGCCTCGCTGAGCATAAGAGACTTTAAAAAAAAATATTACAGACCCCAAGCCTTTAATTACACTAAATTAACATTAAATGGACTGCCATAATTTAATTGTTTGAGTTTCATTTTGTCCTTTCAGTTAGTTGACATAGGCTAAGCTAACTGACAGTGATGTGTTTCTGTAGGTAGCTATCAAGCAGATTAACCTACAGAAGCAGCCCAAGAAGGAGCTGATCATCAATGAGATCCTGGTGATGAAGGAGCTGAAGAACCCAAACATTGTCAACTACGTAGACAGGTAGTTACTTTACATCCCTTAAAGCTATTTAAACTTGATTATTTTGTGCATTGTATCCCATAATATGTTTTCAGTCTTCTACTGTAACATCTACCTTCTGTTTTTTTTTTGTTTTTTTTTTGTATGTGCAGCTTCTTGGTAGGAGATGAGCTCTTTGTGGTAATGGAGTATCTTGCTGGAGGCTCTCTGACTGATGTGGTTACAGAAACCTGCATGGATGAGGCACAAATCGCTGCTGTCTGCAGAGAGGTACAGTATTTCTGGCATAGTAGTTGTGAGCTCAGAGCCATTTGTTTTTCCCATCACCACCTGAACATTGTGGTCTCTCTACAGTGTTTACAAGCTCTAGAGTTCCTGCATTTAAACCAGGTCATTCATCGAGACATCAAAAGTGACAATGTTCTATTAGGAATGGATGGATCTGTCAAACTAAGTGAGTCCATGATCCCACTGTCAAGTCCTGGCTGCATTATATCAGAAGAGTTTGAATGAATTGTCTGCTCTTCTCTTTTCAGCTGATTTTGGGTTCTGTGCTCAAATCACGCCTGAGCAAAGTAAGAGAAGCACCATGGTAGGAACACCCTACTGGATGGCCCCTGAAGTGGTCACACGTAAAGCCTACGGGCCCAAAGTGGACATATGGTCCCTGGGTATCATGGCCATTGAGATGGTAGAGGGCGAACCTCCTTATCTCAACGAGAATCCTCTGAGGGTGAGCCTTTCCTGACTCTGTCACTGATTCATTTGTTAAGTCTTTTTGTAATTAATGACGGTGGTTCAAGTGATCTGTTTAACTTTAAAGAAAAGATTTATGGCATTAATGCTTGATGATCATCTCCAGGCGCTGTACCTCATCGCTACTAATGGCACCCCAGAGCTCCAGAACCCAGAGAAGCTGTCACCCATTTTTAGAGACTTCCTAAACCGCTGCCTCGAGATGGATGTGGAGAAGAGAGGTGGAGGAAAAGAACTCTTGCAGGTAAGGAGCAAAACTGAATCCCAAAAATGCCTCAACAAATGAGTTTTGTCAGTTCAAAAATCTCTGTTTGAATATGTCAAGGTTTCCCAAACGGGGGTTCGTGAGGGAATTAGCAATGGCTTTGTGAGGTGATGAAAAGCGAATAATTAATAAAATTGAATGTAAAATTAAAATAGATAAATAGGGCTGCAAGATTAATCAAAATAAAATGGTAATCACTATTTAGATGAGTGCATTTGGGACTGCAATGTGCACTAGGTTCTCTTTATTTACATTCACATAATTTCCAACATTTTTGTGGACAAACGTTTACAGCATTTCAACAGTATTCTGCCAAAATAAAATCTTGAGATTTGGAATGATATATGCGTTGAGGGTTAGACATTTGAAAATGAAGAATTTAAGACACAAACCTTATTATTAGTAGTTGCGACTTGTAGTGTAAAATGATTTCTAATTGTCAATTTTTTTAAAATGTCAATTTTTTTTTACTTTGAAGTAAAGTTTGAAGTACAGTTAAAGTACATTTGCCTTCATTTTTGTATTTAAAATGAATCATTATTAATGTTTCATTAAAATAATAATTTTGATATATGCGTTGAGGGTTAGACATTTGAAAATGAAGAATTTAAGACACAAACCTTATTATTAGTAGTTGCGACTTGTAGTGTAAAATGATTTCTAATTGTCAATTTTTTTTAAATGTCAATTTTTTTTTACTTTGAAGTAAAGTTTGAAGTACAGTTAAAGTACATTTGCCTTCATTTTTGTATTTAAAATGAATAATTATTAATGTTTCATTAAAATAATAATTTAAATTCCTTTAATTTAAAAAATGACAGTAAAAAATATATGTATTTTGTTTATTTGCAAATCTTGTGACTATCAACCATCACCAGAGAACCGTGAATATGTGGATGTGTTCTTAATTTATTGTAATATTAACTT
This sequence comes from Sinocyclocheilus anshuiensis, assembly GCF_001515605.1. Classification (NCBI taxonomy): domain Eukaryota; kingdom Metazoa; phylum Chordata; class Actinopteri; order Cypriniformes; family Cyprinidae; genus Sinocyclocheilus; species Sinocyclocheilus anshuiensis. The sequence continues at coordinate 380,337 of NW_015539837.1, read as the reverse complement.
AATTTCATAGGGGATACTTAAAGTAAATATTTTACATCTAAGGGGTTTTGCTGAACAAAAAGGTTTGGGAACCACTGGAATAGACTGTGGAGGTGTTGATGACTATTTAATTTTCTGGAAAATGTGCTAATGTCCTTCTGTCTCTTGCAGCATCCCTTCCTGAAGCTGGCGAAGCCTCTTTCCAGCCTCACTCCCCTTATACTTGCTGCCAAGGAGGCAATGAAGAGTAACCGCTAGCCGTTTGTCACTATGTGCCAATGCCCAAATTCCTTCTCACGACCGATTCCTGTGAGAACCTCCATCACTCCAGCAGAGTTTCCCTTCTAGTCCCGCGAAGGACCTTTGCTATTCAGCCTTGAGGACCCTAGTCATCTCCACCTGGGCGACTAACTTGCACAATCACCATGTCTTGCCTCCTCACACCAAACTCTCCTTTAATGTGCCTTTAAAAAGGCTACAAAACCAGAGGAGCCACTGACTGTAGACCTCTCTTGTTGGACAGCTTAACCGACGTCAGCCTCCACGTACAGGGTCAGAGCTTCCCGTGCCATCGAGTGGTCCTTGCTGCAGCCAGTCATTATTTCAGGTAAGCCAGTGGCACATTCACATCTAAAGAAATTAGTTTGCTTGTTTCATGTAACTTTTATTTTTATTTAAAAACAAATGGTAAGAGAGCAGTGATTCTACTTTAGATATAACATTTTAAGTTATCACGTAAGTTGAATTTTTATTCATATATATTTTACAGAGCAATGTTTTGTAATGACTTGAGAGAAAAACATGAAGAAAACGTAAATATTAAAGGCATTGATGCTGACACCATGGGAATCCTGTTAGAATACACTTACACCAGCAAAGTCATCATAACCAAGGACAATGTTCAGAGAATGCTTGAGGCAGCCAGTCTATTTCAGGTTTGTACTATCAGCTTTATATCAAACGTTTCCTTTATGGGCAATATGTTTTACTTTTTTACCAGCAGCACGTCTAGTATGGTAGAATAGCCTATATGTAACACGGTCTCTGTTGAGTATGACAGTTTTATTGTTCAGCAGTATGTTTTTGCTGGGTACACATGACCGCTATTTAACTTTTTACTTCCCCACTGCCACATCTGTGGTATTTTGCTGTTTGTTTCTTTTTGTTGGAAGTGAAGACATCAAAATCACCTAAAAAAAATACCAAACATAACAGGGAAGTGAAACTGTACATTATTTCCAGAGGGGATATTTTCCATTACAGTGAGTTTTAGTTGTCACATCTGGGTTAAGGTACTTTAGCTGGGTGGGGTCATGTGTTTACTAAACATAGTTGATGTAGCTTATATATCAAATCATAAACTTTTAAGTATAATCATAATAATGAAATTTTTGCCAAGGCCAAATCTGTTATCAGGCTATTTCACATTATTAAAGCATATATAGCACCTTTTAAAACAATTTTACAGTAGATATATACTGTATAAAAACACTACTCTTTAAAAGTTTGGGGTCGGTAAGATTTTTGTTGATAGTTTTCAAGAGGACCTCTTTTATGCTCACCAAGGCTGATTTATTTGATCAAAATACAGTAAAAACAGTAATATTGTAAAATATTATTGCAATTTAAAATGACTTTCTCTAATATATTTTAAAATATAATTTATTCCTGTGATGCAAAGATGAATTTTCAGCATACATTACTCCAGTCTTCCATGCCACATTATCCTTCAGAAACTCTTTTTAATATGCTGATTTGGCACTCAAAAACATTTATTATAATCAGTGTTAAAGACACTTGTGCTGCTTAATATTTTTGTGGGAAAAAACCATAATACATTTTTTTAGGATTGTAATTTTTTGTAATATTATAATACTGTCACTTTTGATCAATGTAATGCATTTTTGCTGCATAAAAGTATACATTTCTTTTTTTTAAATCCCTAAATGTCTAAATGCAAAGCAATAATGTAATGCTCTGTTATGATCTCAAATCTAATGTATGTTTGCAGTTTCCGCGTATAGTGGACGCTTGTGCCAGTTACTTAGCAGAAGCCCTTCACCCGGAAAACTGTGTGGGAATATTGCATCTAGCTGATGTGCATTCGCTGGAGTCTTTGAAAGCCCAAGTCTACTCCTACATTATCCAAAACTTCTCTCAAGTGGTGGACCATGATGAGATCCTTGAGCTTCCTGCAGATGTGTTGGTCAGTGTGCTCCAGCATGATGACTTGGGGGTAACAGAAGAGGAGCAGGTGTTTGAGGTGCTTATGCGTTGGCTGAGGGCCCGACAGGATGAAAGATTAGCTCAGCTGCCCCGTGTCCTCACACATGTGAGGCTGCCCTTGTTGGACCCATGGTACTTTGTAGAAAGGGTGGAAGGAGACCCTCTGATCCGCCAGTGTGCCGAGGTGTTCCCACTGCTGCAGGAGGCCCGGGTTTATCACCTCTCAGGCAAAGAGGTCAGTTTTACAAAGGTGACCTTTCTAAATGCTTGATGTCATGTTGAAGTGGTCACAAGACATTCAAATACAGGAAGTGAAATCCAAGCTTAGGAATTATGACTGTGTGTCATAATGACATGGCAAGCTTTCTATTTGGAGGAAGTGTATTAATTCATAATGTCCACTTTGCTAACATTTGAAAGAAACTGTCTGTTAGGGAATGCTGTAAATTATACAGGGAACCTTCTAACTTTGAACATTGCAAAAAATAATATAGAAATTGTATTATTATTAATAATAATAATAAAAGGGGCCCAAACTATGCAGTTCAACTATGATGTTTATTTACTAGGTAAAATAATCAATTTATTAACCAAAAACTGTTCAGCTAGATAGCAGTTGAAGTAAACTTTAAACTTGATATATTTTGGAAAGATGATATGATAACAATGTGTAAAAATATTTACAAAATGTGTTTAAAAATATATATAAATTCACAAACACTTCAGTGATTAAACTATGGGAGCTAATTTCTGGCACAGAATAAATAATAATAAAAGTCGGTAATTCCGACTTTTCTCACAATTCTGAGTTAATTTCTCGCAAATCTGAATTTCGAGAGGTTAACAAAGAATTCTGAATTTGAATGTTGGTAACCAAACTGTTGATGGTAGCCACTGACTTCCATAGTATTTTTTTTTCCATACTGTGGAAGTCAATGGCTACCATCAACTGTTTGGTTACCAACATTCTTCAAGATATTTTCTTTTGTGTTCAACAGAACAAAGAAACTTATACATGTTTGGAACAACTTGAGGGTGAGTAAATGATGACAGAATTTTCATTTTTGGGTGAACTGGTTTATAGGTGATCTCAGAGCGCACCAAACCTAGAGTGCGGGAGTTTCAGTCTGAGGTGTTTATGATCATTGGAGGATGCACAAAGGATGAGAAGTTTGTATCTGAGGTGACCTGTCTGGACCCACTACGCAGGAGTCGCTTAGAGGTCGCAAAACTGCCGAACACAGACATGGAATCTGAGAATGAAAATAAGAAGTGGGTGGAGTTTGCGTGTGTCACCTTCAGAAATGAAGTCTACATATCGGGTGAGCATCAGTACATCACACTGAGATAGCGATAAAGTGACAGTAACTATGTAGTTTGTTTATTCGCATGGACGCTGATGTGCAAGATCAAAGAAATGTGTAAAACTCACTTTTTTACATTTAAAAAAGGTGGCAAGGAAACATTGCATGATGTGTGGAAGTATAATGCATCACTAAACAAATGGATCCAGATAGAGTATCTCAACACAGGCCGCTGGAGACACAAGATGGCAGTTGTTGGAGGAAAAGTGTATGTTTTGGGTGGCTTTGATGGAACCCAGAGATTGAACAGTGTTGAAGCCTACGATCCGTTTCACAACTGCTGGACTGAGGTGAGTCCTGTAAATATCCAGTATCCACTATGGTAACTTTGGGCCCTTTGCAGTTCCAACAGTAAAAAAAAATAATAATAATAAATAAATAAAAAATGAGAGAGAGAAATACCTTTTCATTTTCAGTTAAATATCTAATTGAAAGAGTGTTTGTTTGCTGTGTGTATAGATAGATAGATGGATGGATGGATGGATGGATGGATAGATGGATGAAGGATAGGTTAATATCTAAGAAATCAGCACTTAGATATTAAGTGGGAAAATACATAGAGATCAGGGCCCGTATTCACAAAACATTTTATCTTACCACTAAGAATTCTCCTAAATAGCAGTAAAAGTTTTTAGCTAAGAGTTTTCTCTTAAAACCTATTCACAAAGCTGCTGAGACAAACTTTTACTAAGGAATAGAGAGAAGTCTTAAGCTAAGAGAAAGGGCGGGGTTGACCTCGTTGCTATGGATGATGCCAGCATGCTTACTAACTATGCACACAGTGATTGGCTGATAATCTCTGTCAGAGATTTATTCATGGAAATATTGTAGAGCACACTATTATGTTGCCGTTTTCAAATAAAGGTTTAAAAATAAAAAAAATTAATTGCCACATTGAAATAAAGATTTTAAAATGCAGGATAAGTGTCACTAATTAAACAAGTATATGTTCAGCTTATTGTCAGCCTCTTACATGTATGCTTCTCAAAAACAATTAGTGGATATGCATATAAACAGCCTTTTAATTAACAGAGTAGAATAATCATGGCTCATAGTAAGACATGCAAACGTAAAAAAAAAAACAACAACCTGGATGCAAGAACAGCTGTTACTTCTTGCCCAACTGGTTAATGAAAGCAAGGATATGATCAAAGGAAAATTAGGAGTTGGGGTAACCTCCAAAACCAAAGGTGATGCCTTTTTAAAAGGTCATTATCATCAAATGTTTCTAAAATGTTTACGTTCAGAGACAGATTGCTGGCAACAGCCATTTTAGGAATAGTTTGTGACTTGGTCTTAGTGACTTGGGAGTCCTCTTCACTACTCCTAACGTTTCACAGATTTAGGAGCTAGTTTTAGTGCTAAAACGCTTTGTGAAATACTCTTAGAGCAAAAATGTAGGAGTCCTAAATTTAGGATTGACGCCCATTATTTGTAAGATTTTCTCCTAAATCGGCGAGTTATGAGCTACTTTTAGCCTTAAGATGTGTTGTGAATACGGGCCCAGGACACATAATTTCTCAGAGAGAAGAAAAAAAAACATAAATGAAAATACAAACATACACATTAATGTTACTTAGGAGATTGTGTTTACCGAGTATGTATGCCCTCACTCTTGAAAACAGATTTCTCAAATGTTATATAAACATTTTCTTCCTCTAAACAGCAACTATATACAACAGAACATGGGGAGCTATTTCTTACAACTCTTACTAAAAGTTAGAGACAGAAAAAAGTCATAAAAAATGAAAAAGTTACAATTCAAGAAAAATCTGGGCGTACCAATTTAATTTTAGAAAGAAATCTTCCATCTGAGTTTTTAATGAAATACGTTTTTCCATCACATATATAATATGTATTGTCTCAATCCATTCTTCAACTGTAGGTGACTCAGGCTTTAACCATTTTTTAGTAATTACTTTTTTACCAGCCGCCATCTCTACCTCAAAAACAGCTTCCAGATTCCTTTTAATCTCTTGCCAATATGGGGTTAATTTCTGACACCCCCAAAAGATATGGTAGTGGTTAGCTTCGTTTTCCCCACATAATCTCCAGCAGCTAGTGCCCTTCCCTTGGTGTTTTTTCTGTGATGGTGTAATAAAGAACCTAATTACATTCTTCCAACAAACTTCTCTCCACATGGCTGAGCTTGTAGATTTCCATTGTGTTTTACAAATTTCCCCCCAATCCTCATCTGAGATATAAAAATTTCCTTCCATTTTCCACTTGTCTCTAACATAAAATGTGTTGAAATCAGCACCTTTTATAACTTTTCTGTGCATTTACAATATTTAATCTTATCATATATTTTCATTACAATTCACAATTTAATATTTTTATCCACCTTCCAGGCAGCACCCCTCATGCTGAGCGTAAGCTCCTTCTCTGCTGCCAGCTATGACAAATACATCTTTGTGATAGGTGGAGGCCCCAATGGCAAGCTAGCCACAAACAACATGCAATGCTTTGATTCCCTATTAAACAAATGGAGTTTAAAATGCCCGATGCCAACTGAGGCCAAATGTACAAATGCAGTGACCTTTAAGGACGCCATTTTTGTTGTTGGTTTGTGCCTTTTAAATTGTTTTGCTTAAATGAAACAAACTACTCACCAGACATAACCGCCTTGCTTTGATGATTAAATGTGTAATTTGCTCTCAAATAAAGGTGGTGCGATGAAGGCCTTGTATTCCTACAGTCCTCTGGAAGACTCCTGGACGCTAATAATCCAGCTGGGTTGTGAGAGGGCCAGCTGTGGCATTGCTGCCTGCAATAACAAGCTCTTCATTACTGGTGGTCGTGATGACAAGAACGAAGTGATTGCTACTGTTCTCTGCTGGAACCCAGAGACAAAAAAGTTGACTGAGGAGTGTGTGCTTCCACGTGGAGTATCTCACCATGGCAGTGTGACTCTCAGGAAGTCCTACACACATATACGCAGGATAACTCCTGGAACAGTCACCGGATGACAAATTCAGCAGCTTCAGAGACTGCAATTTTATTTTACTACATGTTTTTCCTTTATTCAGTTCAGGGACTTGTTTCAGGCCCATATGATCAAGTTTAAGCAGTATAACGGTGTCCTCTGTTACACTGATACTGAAAGTGTTTTCTTTATACATTTAACTGTGCTGTTGGTACACAACTGCACCAAAGTGTAACCGGTGTGTTAAATTTGACAATGCAAAAAAAAAAAAAAAAAATATTTGTCCTGCAGAGTTCAGCTCCAACCCTGAAAAAAAAACTCACCTGCCTATAGCCTTAGTAACCCTGAAGACATTGATTAGCTTGTTCAGGTATGTTTGATTAGGGTTGGAGCTGAACTCTGCAGGACTGCGGCTCTCTAGGACCGAACTTGCCTACCCCTGACCTAGATAAAAAAAAAATCGCTAGTTCACTTAACCCAAGTTACCATTTATCCTGCTAATGTGGTCAAGATATAAAACGTCATGCTGTTTAACCAGCTTCTACCAGCCACTGAAAACACCAGCAGCTTTGTGAATAGATCCAAGGAGTGTTTTCTGCAGTTTTATTTCATTAGTCTGAAGTAACTTAAAGGGATGGTTCACCCAAAAATGAAAACTGTCATTAAATTACGAACCCTCAAGTCGTTCGTCTTCGGAATACAAATAGATATTTTTGATAAAATCCATTCCATAGACAGCAAGACATCAGTGATTCAACCATCATTTTATGAATCTACGAGAATAATTTTTGTGCGCAAAAAAACCCTAAAATGATGACTTTATTCAACGTTTTCTTCTCTTCCGGGTCAGTCTGCCGCCAACCACGAGTAGCACGGCTCTCGGATTTCATAAAAAAATATCTTATTCGTGTTCCGAAGATGAACGGAGGTCGTTCCAAACCTGTAAGACAAGAGGGTGAGTAATTAATGACAGAACTTTCATTTTTGGGTGAACTAACCCTTTTATAAACACACCATATACAGTAAAACAAATGATTTCATAATTTGAATAAAGCATTTTTATTTTGCTAAGAGAGATAAATACAAAGAAGTTATAAAAATAAGCTTTATTTGTACAGTGCAAAAACAGCTGTGCATTTGGAAAATATTTAACACGCACAGGTTTCGTCTGCTCTTTCCTGTGTAACTGATCCCTGATATAGGTAGATTTTTAGCAGTCTGTTGTTCACTTTCAAGTTTAACATTCAAAAAAAAAAAAAAAAAATGCTTGCACTTTAAAAGTTACACATTTACAGTACACCTTTTATACATGGAAACATTAATATGTATTCTGTAGCACTTCACAATAATATTCCATTCGGTAATATTGACACAATTCATGAACACAAACAATAAAACATTTTTGGTTGAAATCAAAATCCACTATTTTTTCTTTTTCAATGTATGTTTTGAGCTTACTGTGAACAATTCATTTATGATTATATCTAATTTATTAAAGTCATTTTTGACCTTGTAAATTTCAAATATAATATAACTCAATCTTCAGGTAAAATGACATACTTTTGATATACGCAAGATTTGTCCAAACTCCCTTTTCTTGCAAGTAGTTGCAAGCTCACATTCAGGCCTCTATCCTAAGAATAGAACGATGAATAAAAGTTCCCTCCATAGATTTATGTTTCAAAAATGTTTCATCTGCATATACTTCTCACTACTTCCATTAAATCGTGACTTTAATGTGAGTTAGTTATTATTAATTAACAAATAACACTAGTCTATTCATAAACATTTACCTAGAATACAAATAGATATTTTTGATAAAATCCATTCCATAGACAGCAAGACATCAGTGATTCAACCATCATTTTATGAATCTACGAGAATAATTTTTGTGCGCAAAAAAACCCTAAAATGATGACTTTATTCAACGTTTTCTTCTCTTCCGGGTCAGTCTGCCGCCAACCACGAGTAGCACGGCTCTCGGATTTCATAAAAAAATATCTTATTCGTGTTCCGAAGATGAACGGAGGTCGTTCCAAACCTGTAAGACAAGAGGGTGAGTAATTAATGACAGAACTTTCATTTTTGGGTGAACTAACCCTTTTATAAACACACCATATACAGTAAAACAAATGATTTCATAATTTGAATAAAGCATTTTTATTTTGCTAAGAGAGATAAATACAAAGAAGTTATAAAAATAAGCTTTATTTGTACAGTGCAAAAACAGCTGTGCATTTGGAAAATATTTAACACGCACAGGTTTCGTCTGCTCTTTCCTGTGTAACTGATCCCTGATATAGGTAGATTTTTAGCAGTCTGTTGTTCACTTTCAAGTTTAACATAAAACACAATTGTCAAATACATAAAAGGCACCACTACCTTGCCTAACCGAACTCTATATGAGCCGGTCAGATGCAAGAACAAAAACATTGAGAGAACATCCACTTCTTAACAAGGTTAACTCTGGGGAAACATTGTATTGAAGTAAGCATTTTCCAATCTACAATTTAGTCCTGTTGTCCAATGCCATCGTAGTTCCCTCGTTTTCATTCAGCAGTGCCGCACGTCTCATCTCCTGTGTCTGCTGTGGCTGTGTCCAGAATGTGACCTGCTCTGGTGTTTGCTTCGTCCGCGATCATGTGATCTGTCATGGTCTCGTTCACGATGGTCCCAGTGGTGACCGCGATCGTGCTCGTGTTTCACATAGTCACGGTCACGGGCTTGTTTGCGGGAATTGCTGTGAGATCGGCTCCGTGATCGTCTACTTTTGTTGCTGTGCCGACTAGACTCGCTCTGTCTGTCTCGCTCCGTCCTGAGCTGCGTGATTGGTGAGGCTCTGCGACCTTTGTGTTGCCGTGGCGATGGACTGTGGCTGCTGTGAGAGCTGTACGTTCCTGAGTGGCTCCTCCTACTAAAGATAAGAGAACAGCAATGCAATGTCAGCAGCAGAAAAAAACAAATCTATTTTAAACATCAACCTGGTGTACAGGTATGAAATATCACTTGAAGTGAAAGTGTATGTTGTAACTTACTGTCTGTGCGGAGAACGGGATGGCGAGCGAGACCGGCTGTGGTCCCTGCCATTCTGAAACACTTTGCTCTCCTCATTTTTCATGCTGCTATACAAGATAAAACAAACAAAAAAAACAAATTTAATAGTTTAGGTCAATTAAAATTCACGTGATTTCAAATAAGTATTAAAGGCACAATATGTAAGATTTTTTTATTAAAATATCCAAAAACCACTAGAACGGTGTTATATATTTTGCTGACTTGTATACTTACATTATCCCAAATGTTTCGAAGAATGTTTAAATCCAGAGAAATATGCCATTTTAACTAGTGACACGGACCGTGTCCATAGTGTTGCCTGCTAATGACGTCATAACCCCTCGATTTCCGGTTTTGTTTTGTAGAAAACATGGAAACACCAAAGACGCTTTAATATGTTATGCGTTTAAATAGACCGGTGACGACCGCACAGAGTAGCATTATAACAGAACGTTCAAATGTATCTAGTATGATAAAACAGCGCTGCTTTACTCCACATACTCACGACCGGAAGGAGCGGAAGCAGTCGACTGTGGCATAATAAAAGCTCCGCTGCTTTCGAGCCGTGTGTC
>NW_015539837.1:364621-370042 GCF_001515605.1 Sinocyclocheilus anshuiensis | reverse complement strand
GTCGGATTGCATCGGCTGTGGGGATGAAGACCACAACTCCCATGATTCCACACTCAGTCACGGCTTCATCAAACTATGCCTTTGTTTCTTTTGAATACGCGCGAAAACGTACATATTGTGCCTTTAAGCTGATGTACTAAATTAAAGCTAAATTAAAATGTGAAAAAAAATTGCTAAAGTTAAAGAAACTTACATTTTAAAAAGTATTTACATTTTTTTTAACATGAACTACTAATAAAAAAAAGTTGTGCATTATGACCAAAATCACATTGCGTTAAAATAATTCCACAATATTGTTGTTTTTGTTTGAAATTTACCAGAAAGTTATAGCAATAAACAACTTTACATTCAAAAGTGAAAAGGGACCTCATTTATTTATTTTTTTTACCCCAAAATGGTAAAATTCTTCGTGAATGATGGAATTTGGCATCAGTACAGAAACAGCTTTAATACAACAGTTAAAAAAACAGGAATAATTTCAGAATTTTAAAAAAATGTTGATATACAAGTATAACTGATATAACCATCTCTTATCAAAAGACAAATCTATTGTTTGGTATACCCACATTTCACACAGTATATACAGTCTAGTGTTGTCAAAAGTACCGATCGCGATTTTTTACAATGCAAGCCGCGTCTGTCAGTGGATCAGTCTATGTGCAGATACATTAGGGACCCGCTGACAGACGTGGATTTCATACACTTCTGTGCAAGCGCTCGGTGAAGAGCGTGAAGCGATGATCATTGTAGCCAATCACAGTCATATCTGTTGAGCGCATGAACACAAATGTTAGCAGGAAATGGACGTTTTTAAAATTTCAGTACCGACTGGTATCGTGGTCGGTACTTTTGACAACACTAATACAGTCACACTGCCCGGCACAAATAAAAAAAAAATGTGGTTTAGGTGCTGTATTTTAAAACTTACCCATTTAAGGGGCTTTTTGGAAACAACTGTCTGCTCTCAGACTCTAGTTTAGAGTTTGGCGATTTTTCTTCCACCTTCACTTCTCGTGGAGAAGCTGGAAAAGGAAAACATTTTAGCTGCCTGTGAATTGACAAGTACTTGCAAATAGCTTGCTTAGTAAGTAAAAGCAAACAAACAAAAACGTACAGGGTTTTGATGCTGGGGAAAATCCACCAATGGCAGCGAGAGCTGGCGTGCCATTGGAATTCTGTCCTTTGGCTTTTAGTCTTGCCTCCTCCAGGGCCACCTTCCTCTTCTCCACCTGTTTTTCAAGCTGTTCGCTGTTAGGCTGAGAGATGGATTGAGTATTAACAACAGCATGAAGTAACAACAATTAGTAGAAATAGAGATTGTCAAAGTAATGTGCCAAGCAAATAAACAAACTCTACCTTTTCTCTAGAATAAAGCTTCATCGTGCTGATACATATTTCTTTGATGTCCTCCTTAGTAGCACCAAAAACAAGATACCAGTACGGCTTGGAAGGAAGAGGAATCTGAAGAAATAGAAAAATACCTAATGAAAAAAAAAAGAAAGAATGAAATGGATAAAGATAGACAGATAAATCCAAAGACGTACCTGTAGTACTCGAGCAGCGAGGTAAATACAGGCACACGCAATGGTCTCAGGTTCAAACCGCACAAACGCATTGGTTCTGAGGGCATCATTCATATAATTCCTGCAACACACAAAGAAACACCTATGCAACACCTGCCATGCTCTCTCTCTCTCTCTCATATGGCTTCTGGAGACTCTTAACTTCATGTCCTTTCCCTCACTTTTTAAATGTAGCCATGATGCTGGCAATAGTATAATATTAAAGGAGACATATTATGCCCCTTTTTGCAATATGTGAACAGTTAGCATGTTTTGCTCAAACTTTCGCCATGGCGTTAGAACTGGTACACCGTTGTCACTTGCGAAATCAAAATAACGGCACCATGGGTGGAAACGTGCAGATTAAGGGGCGGTAATATTATAATGAGATCCCTTTGCCACGTCACCAAGGGAGCTAAATCAGACGCACTCGTTTTCTCAGACGCTTGCAGAAAAAGGCTTACCAAAACAAAGTTACTGGGTTAATCTTTTTCACATTTCCTTGGTTGGTAGATGCACTGGGGACCTGATTATAGCACTTAAAACCTGGAAAAGTCAGATTTTCATGATATGTTACCTTTAAATTTGAATAACAACTAACTAACTGAAGAACAACCAAAGTGAATTTTTTGCGAAATTGACATTTTTCAAACCCCATATCAAAAAGTTGTGAGGAGAGGCAAGAATCACTTCATGGTGGATTATCAGGGACAACTTACTGTAACAAAATTCACATGAACATGATTCATATGAAAAAAGTAACATACCGTTTTCACTGCTAAAAAAAATATTTTGGATTTAGAGAGCATAAAGTGCACAACTAAGTACTAGCACTCAAGCTCTGTGGGAGAAAAAAAAAAGCAAATCCTGGCCCCCCAGAAAAGCCAAGGCCTTCCATTCAGAGAACCTCCGCTGAGAGCTCTCACTGGATTGGCCGGCAGTCTCGAAAAGGCCAGCCAATGAGGTGGGAGGGGTTCCTGGGTCTTGTGCCTGAGGAGTTCGGGTGTTTTCTGTGACACTTACCACCATGGGCTACCCTTTAATCAAAGAGTAGAGAAAGGACAAAGTTAAACAGAGCTCTCCATAAGCCTTAACCTCAATGATGTGCATGAAATCAACAAACACGTGACCTACAGAACACTTCTGCATTTTTATTACAAAAAAACGTGTGATGCCAGAATGATGTGAACCTATCTTACCTTTAGGTATACCAAGCTACAAATGCAATTCATGCTTTATAATGCAGTGTTTCCACTAGGTCCTGTTGATACTTAAGTACCAAGCTCTTTCACACAAGTTCAAGGTCTTATCAGCAAATATTACTAGTGGAAACACGGCATGAGTCCAACCATAAACCTGAGGCAATGTCTCCTCTATAGGGTTGGGAACCGATAACCGGTTCTTATTCTGTTTTTTGAAAAGAACCGGAACCGTTAGTCCATATTTGACCCAAAGTTGGGTTAAAACAACCCAGCATTTTTTAGAGTGTACCCAACCCTACTCCTCTATAAGGGGAAAAATTCCAAGTCATAATTTATAGGGCATTTTTATGAAATCCAAAAATATAAACACACTTACCATGCTGTTTGAACCAGCATCTGATTCTTCTCACATTCAAGAACTTGTAGGTACATGACTATAATCTGAAATTTAAAAACTGAAAATTATGGACACTAGCAGGATTTTCATACACAAAAACAGGTAACAGCAGCAAAATATATTCTGGATAGCAGCAGAATTTTAGAATTGAAAACCTACCTTGTGTGGATGTTTGACGTGAACACAGAAGCCCAGCTCCTTAAGGACACGGCGCTCCGCTTTGATCACTTGGTTCTTGGTGTTAATGTAGTTTTGATCAAGGACAAGAGGGGTGCTCCTGGTTCAACACAAAAATCAAAAACAGCGGATGTAAATACATGTTGGACATGATATATTATAAGAAAATCTGTATTTCTATGGTGTCTATGTTCTCAGCTTTATTTCATATTCTCTTCACAGATGATCCTAACATGTTTAGAATAAACAAAAAAAAGTCTAATTCAAAAATTAACCAAATTTTCAAAATGGTTTTAGGTAAACAAATCATCATTACATGCGCAATCCAACGTTTAAGCTAAGCACAGTAAACAATTAATAGATATGAAATTCTACAGGTCTCATATACTAACTTTCCTGGATTTCAAGGTAAATGTTTAACCCTTTAACAAATAATAAAAACCCATAATCGCCTTACTTTTTGCCCTTTCCTTGTTTTAAGTGATGGAAAACACTGATCACATCCCTCACTCTTCTCGGCGATTCCTCTATCTTTGATGCCAAGTTAACGCAGGCCATGGCAACAATCTGATTTAAAGTGACAACCACAATTATTTTCATAATCTGGGTTCAATCATTTTCTTTTTTTCATTTTGTATGTCTGACTTACCTCAAAGCTGTGCTTGATGAAGGACTTCGAGTAAAATAATCGTTGAAAAAGGACTTGTCCGGTCGCCATCGCCACCTATTCAAATAAACAAAGAATACGCCAAAAACAACGTTTGTCACTTGACTTACATGAAAGCAACACCTACTTGTTAGACAGTTAAAAGCAGACAACAAATAATCTGTTTTAACAACATTCCAAAATACATTTACACGGCTTGCATCAGCTGAAGGAAGACAAAAGGCCGTCGGTTTGAACGTGCCGGTTACGGCTAGCTAGCCGTGCTAAGCACACCGTCTTATACATTAAGATCATTAGGAATTAAACTAACGGACTAATTCACATATACATCAACATATTTAGACAGTAACCTGTGGCAGATGCAGAAGAATCCCGGCGGCCTGGATGAGTTCGCAGCCCAGAATCCGCAGATCTGTCTCAGTCTCATGGTCGAGGCCGTCCAGCATGGACGGGGTCGTGAAAAGCCTCTCCTCGGGTATTAACGAGCTATCGATGGCCAGAAACACCTCCGAATACACTTTATCGCCGATAAGTATGCCTTGGCTGTTTGGTGGAGTGTTTATATGAGGAGATAAAACACCCAGAGACATCGTGATGGGGTAAATCGGTATCACAAAACGTAGACCTTTTGTCTGCCAGGCGGAAATGGCAACGTTTAACGTGACGTCAATGGCTCCGCTGGAATGGTGAATTCCCGTTGAATACCGCGATATTGTGTTAGTGCGCTGTGTGGGTCGTGCTGTTCTTAAAGGGGCTCTATTATGCTTTTTCACTTTTTCAACTTTAGTTAGTCTGTAATGTTGCTGTTTGAGCATAAAAAAGATCTGCGACGTTATAAAGCTCAAAGTCCAATTCAAAAGGAGATATTTTATTTAACAGAAATCACTTTTCAAAAACTACAACGAACAATTCGTTTGGACTACAACGCATATTTTCCGGGATTTGTGATATCACAAATATCGACGAATGGGATGAGACCTGGTTGAGCTGCACTAGAGAAGGCAACGAGTGTTATCACCAGTGTTGGGGAGTAACTAGTTAACGGCATTACGTAATTTAATTACAAAATAAATGTAACTGTAATCAGTTACAGTTACTAAGAAAAAATGTGTAATTAAATTACAGTTACTTATGAAAATGTTAACGATTACAAAGGGGGTTACATTTGAATATTTACACACATCTACATACAGATTTAATATATATATATATATATATATATATATGTATATATATATAAACAATCTAAGTCTACAACATGTCCTCATTTAGAAAGCTTAGTAAAGGTTTGTGTAATAATGAAAGTAAATGGAATAAAGCAACTTTATGCCACCACAGAATGACATGATAGATAGATAGACAGACAGACAGACAGACAGACAGATAGATAGATAGATAGATAGATAGATAGACAGA
>NW_015539837.1:359118-362195 GCF_001515605.1 Sinocyclocheilus anshuiensis | reverse complement strand
AGATAGATAGATAGATAGATAGATAGATAGATAGATAGATAGATAGATAGATCTGAAACTGATAAGACAGCTTACAGAGGGGATGTGATATGCCTAGACACCTGGTCAACAAGACATAAAGATAGTTGTTGACTTAATGAAATCTTGTGTTTCACTCTTCATATCAGCGACACCATTAGTTATATACCCAGGAGAAAAAAAAATCTGATTTCTAGACTTATATAATAACTATTTTTTCAACAGTGCAATAAAGTACGATACTTCTCTTTGCATTTGAATATATAAATTTTCCATTTAATATACTGTTTTAAAAATATACTGATTTAAAAAATATGGATACAGAATAATTAGGTAGGCTACTGTTTGTGAACAGAAAACTGTGATTAACTTTTCCTCTTTAATGTCTTCATCAGCACTGTTCAGATTATACTATTTGGCTACATTTGCTGAGAGGGTAAATGATAGCCTTGGTCTTTGCTGTGCACCAAGCAGGAAGTAGGAGAGATGCCAGCTGTCACTGATACTCATTTTGACTTCATTGCATTTACCCACTTGCCCCTCTCATCTATCAACCAATATCCTTATGAGATGTGTCCAAAAGAATTAAAGTACACAAGACATTCATTAGTGTCACATTTGATTTTCCCCAAAACACCACTGATTTCAATAAACAAACGTTTTGTAAAAGATCCAAATCCAATTTGATCTCTTATTACTGCACTTTTCATAAATCTACTACCTAAAAGTTAAGAGAAATTTACAGGGGCGGAATCATTTTGTATAGAGAAGTTGTGCAAATGCTGTTTTCTCAGTCCAAGTGAAAACATTTTGATGTCAACAGTAAATCTTTTTTTTTTTTATCAAAGTATTTTCACGGTATTTTCCCCTCTTTGCCTGTGGTTGTTTTTGTGAAATGCACGTCCCAAGTTACTGAGAGAAAGAATAAACAAGACCTACTGTAGACAAAATATCCTGCTGCAGTAGCAGTTCCATCATATTCTGTGAAACTTACTTAAAATAGCCTGTTTCTTATGCATATGCATTATTATATGCATTATATTATACGAATACATTACGTTTCACTGTTGGGAGCCTTTCTCATGAGGTTTGCACCAGTGAAGTTTCTGCGCATGCCAGCATGTCAATAAGGCATGCAAATAACACCTTGCACACAAGCTGCTTTTTCAGTTGTATAAAAGGGTACACTATACTCAAGAGAGAGCCCCATCCCCTTTGCTTCAGTTTGTTACACAATATGTTTGTGACTATGCTGTGGCTTTCAAAAAACTGAAAATTAGCTCAGTTGGACAGCCATTTAAATAACATTGCGTGTCAGTCATGCAAGTGCAAAGTGTCATATTCTCTCATACATACAATGCATTACTGGCAGCCGAGTAGCACTGAATAAACCAAATGTCCCAGAGGAGGAACATCTTGCAGCTTCTTCTTGCATAAATCACTCACTGAGACATTTTAATCAGGTAATTATTCATCCTTTCAGTCAGTGACTGGGGATTCATAATGTACTCCAGATCTGCTGGCTCCTTGAATGACACTACTGGGATCTGGTTAGAGAGCTGTAATGTTTCACCTCACAGGTTCAGAAAAGCACACACTGCATCTTTGCTAGGGGTGAAAATTTGGTGTTTTAAAAGCAAAAATTATGTCTGTGTATGCGTTGAATTTTCTACGAGTGCTTTATTTCACAGTGCAGGAGCTTCATAGACCCGGGAGGTACCATCATTATGAACAAAACATTCTTGAGTGAATCGAACATCTAAAACCCTTAAGTCCACAGGAAGGAAATTTCATCACCAGTACCGCACAGTTAAAACTGAACAATACAGCGTTTTATGAGGCAGGTTTGAAGTAGCCCCCCGAGATTGGAAAAAAATGTTGTCGCCCGTAGTGAGCTTGGCATGGACAGCCAGGTGATGTAAATCAGCATGTTTCTGTGTCTGACTTCATGGTGAACATGTTCCTTTCACCTGAGGAATTTTTTGTTTCTAGACATCTCCGTCCGCCATTACCCCAAGCAAATTTGATTGGCTGATTGTATGCCAGTGAGACTAACTGTGTTCCTTCTAGAAAGCAAAGTCAGCTATATTTTCTTAACATGCTAATGATTTCCTAAAGCCTGTGGCTGTGACATACAGCAGAGACCTGGCAACCGATGGTGAACATACAGTCTGCTGTTGTATGAAAAATGTTCAACCTCTCACCTCTCTGCTGTTCAGACTGTGCCGGGCCTGAGGTCATTTTCCATTCCTGAATGTGTGTCAGTGGAGGGAAGCAAAGGTGAGTTTTTTTTATTCAAGTGTAAATATATTATATCCCCTCTGGTATATGGTATACACTGCAGATGCCTTGTTGCATGGTTATTGACCTGGACCACAAACCAGCTGCATTGCTTTATTGAGAAACAGCGTCACAGGACACCTGCAGAAAGTTCAGTTCCTGTATACCTCACAATCCGAAACCCATTTATAGAAACAGGCTAGATCTGGTGTTGCCTGGTTCACGCTGGGTCTAATTCTCACCTCACCCCCCAGAAGGCCCAGAAGTGTAAATATTTCCATCTCCACATGTTCTCAATTTTGTTCTGACTGAGAGTGCTCTGTTTTGTGAACTGAATGCTGAACTAAAGTGCAGAACAAAATCACGTGATCACTTTTTTTCTGTTTCTATGTGGCACATAGTATGCGGCATGTCTGTAAATCCCCCACAAACAAAAAGTAAAAAGAAGAATGGAATGAAACTCTCTGCCAGTATTGATAAATCACTGGAGGAGAGATTTCATAAACGTTCAGATTAATGATGCTTCTCAGAATATCTGTCTTTTGGAATTTTTTTAATAATGTTTTCTGACTGACTTGGTGTAGATAGATCTGCCCGTTATAATGAGCAGATATTTAGTCAAATCATATACATATGTGCATAGTTTTCTTAATTTTGAATAAGTAGTTCAGAAATACCATTTAGTACCATTTTTATTTGCTACTTTATTTGCTAATTGTGGGCCAAGTACAACAGCTAATGACAGTATATGTGTGTGTGTGTGTGTGTGTGTGTGTGTG